>NC_092097.1:39738225-39838156 GCF_045679555.1 Salvelinus alpinus
GTGGTTTCTGTTAGATGAGGTTGTAATAAACAGAGTGGTTTCTGTTAGATGAGGTTGTAATAAACAGAGTGGTTTCTGTTAGATGAGGTTATAATAAACAGAGTGGTTTCTGTTAGATGAGGTTGTAATAAACATAGTGGTTTCTGTTAGATGAGGTTGTAATAAACAGAGCGGTTTCTGTTAGATGAGGTTGTAATAAACAGAGTGGTTTCTGTTAGATGAGGTTGTAATAAACAGAGTGGTTTCTGTTAGATGAGGTTGTAATAAACAGAGTGGTTTCTGTTAGATGAGGTTGTAATAAACATAGTGGTTTCTGTTAGATGAGGTTGTAATAAACAGAGCGGTTTCTGTTAGATGAGGTTGTAATAAACAGAGTGGTTTCTGTTAGATGAGGTTGTAATAAACAGAGTCGTTTCTGTTAGATGAGGTTGTAATAAACAGAGTGGTTTCTGTTAGATGAGGTTGTAATAAACAGAGCGGTTTCTGTTAGATGAGGTTGTAATAAACAGAGTGGTTTCTGTTAGATGAGGTTGAAATAAACAGAGTGGTTTCTGTTAGATGAGGTTGTAATAAACAGAGTGGTTTCTGTTAGATGAGGTTGTAATAAACAGAGCGGTTTCTGTTAGATGAGGTTGTAATAAACAGAGTGGTTTCTGTTAGATGAGGTTGTAATAAACAGAGTGGTTTCTGTTAGATGAGGTTGTAATAAACATAGTGGTTTCTGTTAGATGAGGTTGTAACAAACAGAGTGGTTTCTGTTAGATGAGGTTGTAATAAACATAGTGGTTTCTGTTAGATGAGGTTGAAATAAACAGAGTGGTTTCTGTTAGATGAGGTTGTAATAAACAGAGTGGTTTCTGTTAGATGAGGTTGTAATAAACATAGTGGTTTCTGTTAGATGAGGTTGTAACAAACAGAGTGGTTTCTGTTAGATGAGGTTGTAATAAACATAGTGGTTTTTGTTAGATGAGGTTGTAATAAACAGAGTCGTTTCTGTTAGATGAGGTTGTAACAAACAGAGTGGTTTCTGTTAGATGAGGTTGTAATAAACAGAGTGGTTTCTGTTAGATGAGGTTGTAATAAACAGAGTGGTTTCTGTTAGATGAGGTTGTAATAAACATAGTGGTTTCTGTTAGATGAGGTTGTAACAAACAGAGTGGTTTCTGTTAGATGAGGTTGTAATAAACAGAGTGGTTTCTGTTAGATGAGGTTGTAACAAACAGAGTGGGCTCTGTTAGATGAGGTTGTAATAAACAGAGTGGTTTCTGTTAGATGAGGTTGTAATAAACATAGTGGTTTCTGTTAGATGAGGTTGTAACAAACAGAGTGGTTTCTGTTAGATGAGGTTGTAATAAACAGAGTGGTTTCTGTTAGATGAGGTTGTAACAAACAGAGTGGTTTCTGTTAGATGAGGTTGTAATAAACATAGTGGTTTCTGTTAGATGAGGTTGTAACAAACAGAGTGGTTTCTGTTAGATGAGGTTGTAATAAACATAGTGGTTTTTGTTAGATGAGGTTGTAATAAACAGAGTCGTTTCTGTTAGATGAGGTTGTAACAAACAGAGTGGTTTCTGTTAGATGAGGTTGTAATAAACAGAGTGGTTTCTGTTAGATGAGGTTGTAATAAACAGAGTGGTTTCTGTTAGATGAGGTTGTAATAAACATAGTGGTTTCTGTTAGATGAGGTTGTAACAAACAGAGTGGTTTCTGTTAGATGAGGTTGTAATAAACAGAGTGGTTTCTGTTAGATGAGGTTGTAACAAACAGAGTGGGCTCTGTTAGATGAGGTTGTAATAAACAGAGTGGTTTCTGTTAGATGAGGTTGTAATAAACATAGTGGTTTCTGTTAGATGAGGTTGTAACAAACAGAGTGGTTTCTGTTAGATGAGGTTGTAATAAACAGAGTGGTTTCTGTTAGATGAGGTTGTAACAAACAGAGTGGGCTCTGTTAGATGAGGTTGTAATAAACAGAGTGGTTTCTGTTAGATGAGGTTGTAATAAACAGAGTGGTTTCTGTTAGATGAGGTTGTAATAAACAGAGTGGTTTCTGTTAGATGAGGTTATAATAAACAGAGTGGTTTCTGTTAGATGAGGTTGTAATAAACATAGTGGTTTCTGTTAGATGAGGTTGTAATAAACAGAGCGGTTTCTGTTAGATGAGGTTGTAATAAACAGAGTGGTTTCTGTTAGATGAGGTTGTAATAAACAGAGTGGTTTCTGTTAGATGAGGTTGTAATAAACAGAGTGGTTTCTGTTAGATGAGGTTGTAATAAACATAGTGGTTTCTGTTAGATGAGGTTGTAATAAACAGAGCGGTTTCTGTTAGATGAGGTTGTAATAAACAGAGTGGTTTCTGTTAGATGAGGTTGTAATAAACAGAGTCGTTTCTGTTAGATGAGGTTGTAATAAACAGAGTGGTTTCTGTTAGATGAGGTTGTAATAAACAGAGCGGTTTCTGTTAGATGAGGTTGTAATAAACAGAGTGGTTTCTGTTAGATGAGGTTGAAATAAACAGAGTGGTTTCTGTTAGATGAGGTTGTAATAAACAGAGTGGTTTCTGTTAGATGAGGTTGTAATAAACAGAGCGGTTTCTGTTAGATGAGGTTGTAATAAACAGAGTGGTTTCTGTTAGATGAGGTTGTAATAAACAGAGTGGTTTCTGTTAGATGAGGTTGTAATAAACATAGTGGTTTCTGTTAGATGAGGTTGTAACAAACAGAGTGGTTTCTGTTAGATGAGGTTGTAATAAACATAGTGGTTTCTGTTAGATGAGGTTGAAATAAACAGAGTGGTTTCTGTTAGATGAGGTTGTAATAAACAGAGTGGTTTCTGTTAGATGAGGTTGTAATAAACATAGTGGTTTCTGTTAGATGAGGTTGTAACAAACAGAGTGGTTTCTGTTAGATGAGGTTGTAATAAACATAGTGGTTTTTGTTAGATGAGGTTGTAATAAACAGAGTCGTTTCTGTTAGATGAGGTTGTAACAAACAGAGTGGTTTCTGTTAGATGAGGTTGTAATAAACAGAGTGGTTTCTGTTAGATGAGGTTGTAATAAACAGAGTGGTTTCTGTTAGATGAGGTTGTAATAAACATAGTGGTTTCTGTTAGATGAGGTTGTAACAAACAGAGTGGTTTCTGTTAGATGAGGTTGTAATAAACAGAGTGGTTTCTGTTAGATGAGGTTGTAACAAACAGAGTGGGCTCTGTTAGATGAGGTTGTAATAAACAGAGTGGTTTCTGTTAGATGAGGTTGTAATAAACATAGTGGTTTCTGTTAGATGAGGTTGTAACAAACAGAGTGGTTTCTGTTAGATGAGGTTGTAATAAACAGAGTGGTTTCTGTTAGATGAGGTTGTAACAAACAGAGTGGTTTCTGTTAGATGAGGTTGTAATAAACATAGTGGTTTCTGTTAGATGAGGTTGTAACAAACAGAGTGGTTTCTGTTAGATGAGGTTGTAATAAACATAGTGGTTTTTGTTAGATGAGGTTGTAATAAACAGAGTCGTTTCTGTTAGATGAGGTTGTAACAAACAGAGTGGTTTCTGTTAGATGAGGTTGTAATAAACAGAGTGGTTTCTGTTAGATGAGGTTGTAATAAACAGAGTGGTTTCTGTTAGATGAGGTTGTAATAAACATAGTGGTTTCTGTTAGATGAGGTTGTAACAAACAGAGTGGTTTCTGTTAGATGAGGTTGTAATAAACAGAGTGGTTTCTGTTAGATGAGGTTGTAACAAACAGAGTGGGCTCTGTTAGATGAGGTTGTAATAAACAGAGTGGTTTCTGTTAGATGAGGTTGTAATAAACATAGTGGTTTCTGTTAGATGAGGTTGTAACAAACAGAGTGGTTTCTGTTAGATGAGGTTGTAATAAACAGAGTGGTTTCTGTTAGATGAGGTTGTAACAAACAGAGTGGGCTCTGTTAGATGAGGTTGTAATAAACAGAGTGGTTTCTGTTAGATGAGGTTGTAATAAACAGAGTGGTTTCTGTTAGATGAGGTTGTAATAAACAGAGTGGTTTCTGTTAGATGAGGTTGTAACAAACAGAGTGGTTTCTGTTAGATGAGGTTGTAATAAACATAGTGGTTTCTGTTAGATGAGGTTGTAATAAACAGAGTGGTTTCTGTTAGATGAGGTTGTAATAAACAGAGTGGTTTCTGTTAGATGAGGTTGTAATAAACAGAGTCGTTTCTGTTAGATGAGGTTGTAATAAACAGAGTGGTTTCTGTTAGATGAGGTTGTAATAAACAGAGCGGTTTCTGTTAGATGAGGTTGTAATAAACAGAGTGGTTTCTGTTAGATGAGGTTGAAATAAACAGAGTGGTTTCTGTTAGATGAGGTTGTAATAAACAGAGTGGTTTCTGTTAGATGAGGTTGTAATAAACAGAGCGGTTTCTGTTAGATGAGGTTGTAATAAACAGAGTGGTTTCTGTTAGATGAGGTTGTAATAAACAGAGTGGTTTCTGTTAGATGAGGTTGTAATAAACATAGTGGTTTCTGTTAGATGAGGTTGTAACAAACAGAGTGGTTTCTGTTAGATGAGGTTGTAATAAACATAGTGGTTTCTGTTAGATGAGGTTGAAATAAACAGAGTGGTTTCTGTTAGATGAGGTTGTAATAAACAGAGTGGTTTCTGTTAGATGAGGTTGTAATAAACATAGTGGTTTCTGTTAGATGAGGTTGTAACAAACAGAGTGGTTTCTGTTAGATGAGGTTGTAATAAACATAGTGGTTTTTGTTAGATGAGGTTGTAATAAACAGAGTCGTTTCTGTTAGATGAGGTTGTAATAAACAGAGTGGTTTCTGTTAGATGAGGTTGTAATAAACAGAGTGGTTTCTGTTAGATGAGGTTGTAATAAACATAGTGGTTTCTGTTAGATGAGGTTGTAACAAACAGAGTGGTTTCTGTTAGATGAGGTTGTAATAAACAGAGTGGTTTCTGTTAGATGAGGTTGTAACAAACAGAGTGGGCTCTGTTAGATGAGGTTGTAATAAACAGAGTGGTTTCTGTTAGATGAGGTTGTAATAAACATAGTGGTTTCTGTTAGATGAGGTTGTAACAAACAGAGTGGTTTCTGTTAGATGAGGTTGTAATAAACAGAGTGGTTTCTGTTAGATGAGGTTGTAACAAACAGAGTGGTTTCTGTTAGATGAGGTTGTAATAAACATAGTGGTTTCTGTTAGATGAGGTTGTAACAAACAGAGTGGTTTCTGTTAGATGAGGTTGTAATAAACATAGTGGTTTTTGTTAGATGAGGTTGTAATAAACAGAGTCGTTTCTGTTAGATGAGGTTGTAACAAACATAGTGGTTTCTGTTAGATGAGGTTGTAATAAACAGAGTGGTTTCTGTTAGATGAGGTTGTAATAAACAGAGTGGTTTCTGTTAGATGAGGTTGTAATAAACATAGTGGTTTCTGTTAGATGAGGTTGTAACAAACAGAGTGGTTTCGGTTAGATGAGGTTGTAATAAACAGAGTGGTTTCTGTTAGATGAGGTTGTAACAAACAGAGTGGGCTCTGTTAGATGAGGTTGTAATAAACAGAGTGGTTTCTGTTAGATGAGGTTGTAATAAACATAGTGGTTTCTGTTAGATGAGGTTGTAACAAACAGAGTGGTTTCTGTTAGATGAGGTTGTAATAAACAGAGTGGTTTCTGTTAGATGAGGTTGTAACAAACAGAGTGGGCTCTGTTAGATGAGGTTGTAATAAACAGAGTGGTTTCTGTTAGATGAGGTTGTAATAAACAGAGTGGTTTCTGTTAGATGAGGTTGTAATAAACAGAGTGGTTTCTGTTAGATGAGGTTGTAACAAACAGAGTGGTTTCTGTTAGATGAGGTTGTAATAAACATAGTGGTTTCTGTTAGATGAGGTTGTAATAAACAGAGTGGTTTCTGTTAGATGAGGTTGTAATAAACAGAGTGGTTTCTGTTAGATGAGGTTGTAATAAACAGAGTCGTTTCTGTTAGATGAGGTTGTAATAAACAGAGTGGTTTCTGTTAGATGAGGATGTGATAAACAGAGTGGTTTCTGTTAGATGAGGTTGTAACAAACAGAGTGGTTTCTGTTAGATGAGGTTGTAATAAACATAGTGGTTTCTGTTATATGAGGTTGTAATAAACAGAGTGGTTTCTGTTAGATGAGGTTGTAACAAACAGAGTGGTTTCTGTTAGATGAGGTTGTAATAAACAGAGTGGTTTCTGTTAGATGAGGTTGTAATAAACAGAGTGGTTTCTGTTAGATGAGGTTGTAACAAACAGAGTGGTTTCTGTTAGATGAGGTTGTAATAAACAGAGTGGTTTCTGTTAGATGAGGTTGTAATAAACAGAGTGGTTTCTGTTAGATGAGGTTGTAATAAACAGAGTGGTTTCTGTTAGATGAGGTTGTAATAAACAGAGTGGTTTCTGTTAGATGAGGTTGTAATAAACAGAGTGGTTTCTGTTAGATGAGGTTGTAATAAACAGAGTGGTTTCTGTTAGATGAGGTTGTAATAAACATAGTGGTTTCTGTTAGATGAGGTTGTAATAAACATAGTGGTTTCTGTTAGATGAGGTTGTAATAAACAGAGTGGTTTCTGTTAGATGAGGTTGTAATAAACAGAGTGGTTTCTGTTAGATGAGGTTGTAATAAACATAGTGGTTTCTGTTAGATGAGGTTGTAATAAACAGAGTCGTTTCTGTTAGATGAGGTTGTAATAAACAGAGTGGTTTCTGTTAGATGAGGTTGTAACAAACAGAGTGGTTTCTGTTAGATGAGGTTGTAATAAACAGAGTGGTTTCTGTTAGATGAGGTTGTAATAAACAGAGTGGTTTCTGTTAGATTAGGTTGTAATAAACAGAGTGGTTTCTGTTAGATGAGGTTGTAACAAACAGAGTGGTTTCTGTTAGATGAGGTTGTAATAAACATAGTGGTTTCTGTTAGATGAGGTTGTAATAAACAGAGTGGTTTCTGTTAGATGAGGTTGTAATAAACAGAGTGGTTTCTGTTAGATGAGGTTGTAATAAACAGAGTCGTTTCTGTTAGATGAGGTTGTAATAAACAGAGTGGTTTCTGTTAGATGAGGATGTAATAAACAGAGTGGTTTCTGTTAGATGAGGTTGTAACAAACAGAGTGGTTTCTGTTAGATGAGGTTGTAATAAACATAGTGGTTTCTGTTAGATGAGGTTGTAATAAACAGAGTGGTTTCTGTTAGATGAGGTTGTAACAAACAGAGTGGTTTCTGTTAGATGAGGTTGTAATAAACAGAGTGGTTTCTGTTAGATGAGGTTGTAATAAACAGAGTGGTTTCTGTTAGATGAGGTTGTAACAAACAGAGTGGTTTCTGTTAGATGAGGTTGTAATAAACAGAGTGGTTTCTGTTAGATGAGGTTGTAATAAACAGAGTGGTTTCTGTTAGATGAGGTTGTAATAAACAGAGTGGTTTCTGTTAGATGAGGTTGTAATAAACAGAGTGGTTTCTGTTAGATGAGGTTGTAATAAACAGAGTGGTTTCTGTTAGATGAGGTTGTAATAAACAGAGTGGTTTCTGTTAGATGAGGTTGTAATAAACATAGTGGTTTCTGTTAGATGAGGTTGTAATAAACATAGTGGTTTCTGTTAGATGAGGTTGTAATAAACAGAGTGGTTTCTGTTAGATGAGGTTGTAATAAACAGAGTGGTTTCTGTTAGATGAGGTTGTAATAAACATAGTGGTTTCTGTTAGATGAGGTTGTAACAAACAGAGTGGTTTCTGTTAGATGAGGTTGTAACAAACAGAGTGGTTTCTGTTAGATGAGGTTGTAATAAAGAGAGTGGTTTCTGTTAGATGAGGTTGTAACAAACATAGTGGTTTCTGTTAGATGAGGTTGTAACAAACATAGTGGTTTCTGTTAGATGAGGTTGTAATAAACAGAGCGGTTTCTGTTAGATGAGGTTGTAATAAACAGAGTGGTTTCTGTTAGATGAGGTTGTAACAAACATAGCGGTTTCTGTTAGATGAGGTTGTAATAAACAGAGCAGTTTCTGTTAGATGACGTTGTAATAAACAGAGTGGTTTCTGTTAGATGAGGTTGTAACAAACATAGTGGTTTCTGTTAGATGAGGTTGTAATAAACATAGTGGTTTCTGTTAGATGACGTTGTAATAAACAGAGTGGTTTCTGTTAGATGAGGTTGTAATAAACAGAGTCGTTTCTGTTAGATGAGGTTGTAATAAACAGAGTGGTTTCTGTTAGATGAGGTTGTAATAAACATAGTGGTTTCTGTTAGATGAGGTTGTAACAAACATAGTGGTTTCTGTTAGATGAGGTTGTAATAAACAGAGTGGTTCTGTTAGATGAGGTTGTAACAAACAGAGTGGTTTCTGTTAGATGAGGTTGTAATAAACATAGTGGTTTCTGTTAGATGAGGTTGTAACAAACATAGTGGTTTCTGTTAGATGAGGTTGTAATAAACAGAGCGGTTTCTGTTAGATGAGGTTGTAATAAACAGAGTGGTTTCTGTTAGATGAGGTTGTAACAAACATAGCGGTTTCTGTTAGATGAGGTTGTAATAAACAGAGCAGTTTCTGTTAGATGACGTTGTAATAAACAGAGTGGTTTCTGTTAGATGAGGTTGTAACAAACATAGTGGTTTCTGTTAGATGAGGTTGTAATAAACATAGTGGTTTCTGTTAGATGAGGTTGTAATAAACATAGTGGTTTCTGTTAGATGAGGTTGTAATAAACAGAGTCGTTTCTGTTAGATGAGGTTGTAATAAACAGAGTGGTTTCTGTTAGATGAGGTTGAAATAAACAGAGTGGTTTCTGTTAGATGAGGTTGTAATAAACAGAGTGGTTTCTGTTAGATGAGGTTGTAATAAACAGAGTGGTTTCTGTTAGATGAGGTTGTAACAAACAGAGTGATTTCTGTTAGATGAGGTTGTAATAAACATTGTGGTTTCTGTTAGATGAGGTTGTAATAAACAGAGCGGTTTCTGTTAGATGAGGTTGTAACAAACAGAGTGATTTCTGTTAGATGAGGTTGTAATAAACAGAGTGGTTTCTGTTAGATGAGGTTGTAATAAACAGAGTGGTTTCTGTTAGATGAGGATGTAATAAACAGAGTGGTTTCTGTTAGATGAGGTTGTAACAAACAGAGTGATTTCTGTTAGATGAGGTTGTAATAAACAGAGTGATTTCTGTTAGATGAGGTTGTAATAAACAGAGTGATTTCTGTTAGATGAGGTTGTAACAAACAGAGTGATTTCTGTTAGATGAGGTTGTAATAAACAGAGTGGTTTCTGTTAGATGAGGTTGTAATAAACATAGCGGTTTCTGTTAGATGAGGTTGTAATAAACAGAGTGGTTTCTGTTAGATGAGGTTGTAATAAACAGAGTGATTTCTGTTAGATGAGGTTGTAATAAACAGAGTGATTTCTGTTAGATGAGGTTGTAACAAACAGAGTGATTTATGTTAGATGAGGTTGTAATAAACAGAGTGGTTTCTGTTAGATGAGGTTGTAATAAACAGAGTGGTTTCTGTTAGATGAGGTTGTAATAAACAGAGTGGTTTCTGTTAGATGAGGTTGTAATAAACAGAGTGGTTTCTGTTAGATGAGGTTGTAATAAACAGAGTGGTTTCTGTTAGATGAGGTTGTAATAAACAGAGTGGTTTCTGTTAGAT
Source organism: Salvelinus alpinus (assembly GCF_045679555.1). Taxonomy (NCBI): domain Eukaryota; kingdom Metazoa; phylum Chordata; class Actinopteri; order Salmoniformes; family Salmonidae; genus Salvelinus; species Salvelinus alpinus. Next base: position 39,747,863 of record NC_092097.1, read on the forward strand.
GAGGTTGTAATAAACAGAGTGGTTTCTGTTAGATGAGGTTGTAATAAACAGAGTGGTTTCTGTTAGATGAGGTTGTAATAAACATAGTGGTTTCTGTTAGATGAGGTTGTAATAAACATAGTGGTTTCTGTTAGATGAGGTTGTAATAAACAGAGTGGTTTCTGTTAGATGAGGTTGTAATAAACAGAGTGGTTTCTGTTAGATGAGGTTGTAATAAACAGAGTGGTTTCTGTTAGATGAGGTTGTAATAAACAGAGTGGTTTCTGATAGATGAGGTTGTAATAAACAGAGTGGTTTCTGATAGATGAGGTTGTAATAAACATAGTGGTTTCTGTTAGATGAGGTTGTAATAAACATAGTGGTTTCTGTTAGATGAGGTTGTAATAAACAGAGTGGTTTCTGATAGATGAGGTTGTAATAAACAGAGTGGTTTCTGATAGATGAGGTTGTAATAAACAGAGTGGTTTCTGTTAGATGAGGTTGTAATAAACAGAGCGGTTTCTGTTAGATGAGGTTGTAACAAACAGAGTGATTTCTGTTAGATGAGGTTGTAATAAACAGAGTGGTTTCTGTTAGATGAGGTTGTAATAAACAGAGTGGTTTCTGTTAGATGAGGATGTAATAAACAGAGTGGTTTCTGTTAGATGAGGTTGTAACAAACAGAGTGATTTCTGTTAGATGAGGTTGTAATAAACAGAGTGATTTCTGTTAGATGAGGTTGTAATAAACATAGTGGTTTCTGTTAGATGAGGTTGAAATAAACATAGTGGTTTCTGTTAGATGAGGTTGTAATAAACAGAGTGGTTTCTGTTAGATGAGGTTGTAATAAACAGAGTGGTTTCTGTTAGATGAGGTTGTAATAAACAGAGTGGTTTCTGTTAGATGAGGTTGTAATAAACAGAGTGGTTTCTGATAGATGAGGTTGTAATAAACAGAGTGGTTTCTGATAGATGAGGTTGTAATAAACATAGTGGTTTCTGTTAGATGAGGTTGTAATAAACATAGTGGTTTCTGTTAGATGAGGTTGTAATAAACAGAGTGGTTTCTGATAGATGAGGTTGTAATAAACAGAGTGGTTTCTGATAGATGAGGTTGTAATAAACATTGTGGTTTCTGTTAGATGAGGTTGTAATAAACAGAGCGGTTTCTGTTAGATGAGGTTGTAACAAACAGAGTGATTTCTGTTAGATGAGGTTGTAATAAACAGAGTGGTTTCTGTTAGATGAGGTTGTAATAAACAGAGTGGTTTCTGTTAGATGAGGATGTAATAAACAGAGTGGTTTCTGTTAGATGAGGTTGTAACAAACAGAGTGATTTCTGTTAGATGAGGTTGTAATAAACAGAGTGATTTCTGTTAGATGAGGTTGTAATAAACAGAGTGATTTCTGTTAGATGAGGTTGTAACAAACAGAGTGATTTCTGTTAGATGAGGTTGTAATAAACAGAGTGGTTTCTGTTAGATGAGGTTGTAATAAACATAGCGGTTTCTGTTAGATGAGGTTGTAATAAACAGAGTGGTTTCTGTTAGATGAGGTTGTAATAAACAGAGTGATTTCTGTTAGATGAGGTTGTAATAAACAGAGTGATTTCTGTTAGATGAGGTTGTAACAAACAGAGTGATTTATGTTAGATGAGGTTGTAATAAACAGAGTGGTTTCTGTTAGATGAGGTTGTAATAAACAGAGTGGTTTCTGATAGATGAGGTTGTAATAAACAGAGTGGTTTCTGTTAGATGAGGTTGTAATAAACAGAGTGGTTTCTGTTAGATGAGGTTGTAACAAACAGAGTGGTTTCTGTTAGATGAGGTTGTAATAAACAGAGTGGTTTCTGATAGATGAGGTTGTAATAAACAGAGTCGTTTCTGTTAGATGAGGTTGTAATAAACAGAGTGGTTTCTGTTAGATGAAGTTGTAATAAACAGAGCGGTTTCTGTTAGATGAGGTTGTAATAAACAGAGTGGTTTCTGATAGATGAGGTTGTAATAAACAGAGTGGTTTCTGTTAGATGAGGTTGTAATAAACAGAGTGGTTTCTGTTAGATGAGGTTGTAATAAACAGAGTGGTTTCTGTTAGATGAGGTTGTAATAAACAGAGTGGTTTCTGTTAGATGAGGTTGTAATAAACAGAGTGGTTTCTGTTAGATGAGGTTGTAATAAACAGAGTGGTTTCTGATAGATGAGGTTGTAATAAACAGAGTGATTTCTGTTAGATGAGGTTGTAATAAACAGAGTGGTTTCTGTTAGATGAGGTTGTAATAAACAGAGTGGTTTCTGTTAGATGAGGTTGTAATAAACAGAGTGGTTTCTGTTAGATGAGGTTGTAATAAACAGAGTGGTTTCTGATAGATGAGGTTGTAATAAACAGAGTGGTTTCTGATAGATGAGGTTGTAATAAACAGAGCGGTTTATGGTTTCTTCCTGCAAATGTGGCTCTATCTTTTGAATGCTTTAAGCTGCAAAATATTATGACCCCGTCACTAAAAGATAAGACTCTCAGGAAGACATACAGTATGTGTCTTCTGTTTCCCTTTACAATGCCCACAAACCTCATTAGAACAGAGTGGACAAGACCAGGTACTAAATCAGACTGGGGGGAATTGTTTTCTACACAGAAGATCAAACAAAATTATTGCCTGATGATCTTCTGAACTTCCCAATACCTTTCTGATACATTTCAGTCACTTCAACCCATACTTTCATCACAATGAAATACTGTAAAATGTACTGTCAGACTGATTTGTAATAGACTGTCATAGCCCCAATGACAAAATCGCTGTTTTATCACGTCAGCGTGTGTACAGTATCAGTGTTGGTGTGCAAGCGTAGGTGGGAAATATGTGGGGTGTGTGTGTGTGGGAGGGTAAATGTATTGATGTTTAAACCATAAAAAGTGGCGACGGCAGTGTGTGTGTGGGGGGGGGGGGGGGGGGGTTCAAGTATAATTTAACACGTCCACAAAAACACACATTCCCTACTGCATCCTGCATCTTCCTCTTTCACTCTCTTTTTCTCTCTCTTTCTCTCAGTTCAATTCAATAATTGTTCTCTCTCCCCGTCCTCTCTCTCTCCTTCTTCGACCACTTCCCCCCCTCTCTCTTCCCCCTCGCTCCTTAGCTCCATCACCCATATCCCCCTCCTACCTCTCTCCCTCTGTCCTTCCTCCCCTCTCTCAATCTTTCTGTATCTCCCCCTCCAGTTTGACACTTCTGTAACCTCTGTCAGGCGCTGCTCATGACTCACCTCATGAATACAAACAAAAATGTGTGAAAAAGCCTCGCTCTTTCATCCCCTTCTCCTGACACACACTCTTGTGGGTAGGGGGATATGGGGGGTGGTTGAAGCCTAAACATCAGTGACTAATTGAATCATGAAAAGCTGGGGTGAAAGAGCGTAGGAGGGAGAGAAAGATGAGGTGGGCTGTAAACAATCAACACACCAAAGTATTTCTGTGTAGCCTGAAGAAATATCAACTCCAGTCCTGTACCACTGCTTTGTAAAGGAATATCAACTCCAGTCCTCTACCACTGCTTTGTAAAGGAATATCAACTCCAGTCCTCTACCACTGCTTTGTAAAGGAATATCAACTCCAGGCCTCTACCACTGCTTTGTAAAGGAATATCAACTCCAGTCCTCTACCACTGCTTTGTAAAGGAATATCAACTCCAATCCTCTACCACTGCTTTGTAAAAGAATATCAACTCCAATCCTCTACCACTGCTTTATAAAAGAATATCAACTCCAGTCCTCTACCACTGCTTTGTAAAGGAATATCAACTCCAGTCATCTACCACTGCTTTGTAAAGGAATATCAACTCCAGTCCTCTACCACTGCTTTGTAAAGGAATATCAACTCCAATCCTCTACCACTGCTTTATAAAGGAATATCAACTCCAGTCCTCTACCACTGCTTATTAAAGGAATATCAACTCCAGTCCTCTACCACTGCTTTGTAAAGGAATATCAACTCCAGGACTCTACCACTGCTTTGTAAAGGAATATCAACTCCAGTCCTCTACCACTGCTTTGTAAAGGAATATCAACTCCAGTTCTCTACCACTGCTTTGTAAAGGAATATCAACTCCAGTCCTCTACCACTGCTTATTAAAGGAATATCAACTCCAGTCCTCTACCACTGCTTTGTAAAGGAATATCAACTCCAGTCCTCTACCACTGCTTTGTAAAGGAATATCAACTCCAGTCCTCTACCACTGCTTTGTAAAGGAATATCAACTCCAGTCCTCTACCACTGCTTTGTAAAGGAATATCAACTTCAGTCCTCTACCACTGCTTTGTAAAAGAATATCAACTCCAATCATCTACCACTGCTTTATAAAGGAATATCAACTCCAGTCCTCTACCACTGCTTTGTAAAGGAATATCAACTCCAGTCATCTACCACTGCTTTGTAAAGGAATATCAACTCCAGTCCTCTACCACTGCTTTGTAAAGGAATATCAACTCCAATCCTCTACCACTGCTTTATAAAGGAATATCAACTCCAGTCCTCTACCACTGCTTATTAAAGGAATATCAACTCCAGTCCTCTACCACTGCTTTGTAAAGGAATATCAACTCCAGTACTCTACCACTGCTTTGTAAAGGAATATCAACTCCAGTCTTCTACCACTGCTTTGTAAAGGAATATCAACTCCAGTTCTCTACCACTGCTTTGTAAAGGAATATCAACTCCAGTCCTCTACCACTGCTTATTAAAGGAATATCAACTCCAATCCTGTACCACTGCTTTCTGAAGGAATATCAACTCCAGTCCTCTACCACTGCTTTGTAAAGGAATATCAACTCCAGTCCTCTACCACTGCTTTGTAAAGGAATATCAACTCCAGTCCTCTACCACTGCTTTGTAAAGGAATATCAACTCCAGTCCTCTACCACTGCTTTATACAGGAATATCAACTCCAGTCCTCTACCACTGCTTTGTAAAGGAATATCAACTCCAGTCATCTACCACTGCTTTGTAAAGGAATATCAACTCCAGTCCTCTACCACTGCTTTGTAAAGGAATATCAACTCCAGTCCTCTACCACTGCTTTATAAAGGAATATCAACTCCAGTCCTCTACCACTGCTTTATAAAGGAATATCAACTCCAGTCCTCTACCACTGCTTTGTAAAGGAATATCAACTCCAGTCCTGTACGACTGCTTTCTAAAGGAATATCAACTCCAGTACTCTACCACTGCTTTGTAAAGGAATATACACTCCAGTCCTCTACCACTGCTTTGTAAAGGAATATCAACTCCAATCCTGTACCACTGCTTTCTGAAGGAATATCAACTCCAGTCCTCTACCACTGCTTTGTAAAGGAATATCAACTCCAGTCCTCTACCACTGCTTTGTAAAGGAATATCAACTCCAGTCCTCTACCACTGCTTTGTAAAGGAATATCAACTCCAGTCTTCTACCACTGCTTTGTAAAAAAATATCAACTCCAGTTCTCTACCACTGCTTTGTAAAGGAATATCAACTCCAGTCCTCTACCACTGCTTATTAAAGGAATATCAACTCCAGTCCTCTACCACTGCTTTGTAAAGGAATATCAACTCCAGTACTCTACCACTGCTTTGTAAAGGAATATCAACTCCAGTCCTCTACCACTGCTTTGTAAAGGAATATCAACTCCAGTCCTCTACCACTGCTTTATAAAGGAATATCAACTCCAGTCCTCTACCACTGCTTTGTAAAGGAATATCAACTCCAGTCCTCTACCACTGCTTTGTAAAGGAATATCAACTCCAGTCCTCTACCACTGCTTTGTAAAGGAATATCAACTCCAGTCCTCTACCACTGCTTTGTAAAGGAATATCAACTCCAATCCTGTACCACTGTTTTCTCTCTCTCTCACTCTCTCTGTATCTTCCATTTCTCTCCCTCTCTCTTTCCTTCTTCCACTTTCCAACATCCCATCCTCGCTTTTTGCCCTCCCCTCCCTCTGTCACTCCACTCCTTCTGTCACCCCCTCTACCCTCCCTCTGTCACTCCCCTCTACGCTCCCTTTGTCACTCCCCTCTACACTCCCTCTGTCACTCCCCTCTACTCTCCTTTGTCACTCCCCTCTATGCTCCCTCTGTCACGCCCCTCTCCTCTCCCCTCCCTCTGTCACTCCCCTCTATGCTCCCTTTGTCACTCCCCACTACGCTCCTTTGTCACTCCCCTCTCCCCTCCCTCTGTCACCCCCCTCTCCCCTCCCTCTGTCACCCCCCTCTACGCTCCCTGTCACTCCCCTCTCCCCTCCCTCTGTCACTCCCCTCTCCCCTCCCTCTGTCACTCCCCTCTCCCCTCCCTCTGTCACCCCCCTCTACGCTCCCTCTGTCACCCCCCTCTACACTCCCTCTGTCACTCCCCTCTGCCCTCCTCTGTCACTACCCTCTCCCCTCCCTCTGCCACCCCCCTCTACGCTCCCTCTCCCACCCACTCTCTTTCTTTTCTTTCCTTCTCTCCTTTAGCTCCGTATCACCAGCACCAATTCACTCACTCTTAAACACGGACTCATGTTTCTCAATTAAATGTTCTCTCGCTTGCTGCCTCCCCCTTTCTCTATCACAGCCCTCATCTCTCCTCCTCTCCTTACTCCCTCTTTCCCCATCTTCCCCATCTCTACCCTTTTACATTTATCTCTGTCTCTGTCTCTCTCTGTATGAAGGTGACCTTGTTTTCTCTGCTCACCCATCGATCCTTGCACTGGGAGGACCCGACGGCTCCCCTCCCACTCGTTTCTGGAAGAGAGATGATGGAGGGATGGAGGGGGGAAAGGATGGATATGCAAGAGCGTGTATGGCAGTGCATAGGTGCATAATGTGCGGGGGTGTACGGTTATACGCAGTCCTGCATGTTTGTGTGTGTGTTTGTGCATGCCCATGTGTGTGTGTGTGTATACAGCCTCCTTTCTGTGCTACAGCTTGCCTCAGAGCTATCAAATAATTGAGTCAAGCCTCCCTCTGAAAATTACACTGCCAAGTTAGCCCATACCCTCCCACACATACACACACACATAAAACAATCACAATTTAAACACACACACATAAATGCACATATCACAGGCCTGCATACAGAATTGCACTGTATGAACTGTATCACCTTAATCAGCAATTCCCATCAGATAAATCACATAAATAGTGGGACTGAAATGTTCCAATATACTTGAGTAGCGGGTGAATGTGTAGTTATTTTCTGTGATATTGTAGAGCTATGCCGAACGATGGAACTTCAAAGTAGACATTAATTCTGCTGCAGTGCTCACTGGTATGTCCCCAGCCGAGAGAGAGAGAGAGAGAGAGAGAGAGAGAGAGAGAGAGAGAGAGAGAGAGAGAGAGAGAGGAGCATTAGGGAGAGAAAATATGATGGTATGAGAGCAACAGTAAAAGAGAGAGAGACAGAAAGAGCGAGAGTAAAAGAGAGAGGGAGAGCGAGTAAAAGAGAGAGAAGGAGAGGGAGGGATATGAGACTGCTACACTGCGGGAAGCTGTGTGGGAGAATGAGTGGCGTGGGTGTGTTCACACGCATTTACAATCAATAACAAAGGACAGGAGCGTACAGAGAGAGAGGGAGGGGGGAGGGAGAGGGGAAGAGAGAGAGGAAGAAGATCAAGGGAGGGAGGGAGGGAGGGAGGGAGGGAGGGAGGGAGGGAGGGAGGGAGGGAGGGAGGGAGGGAGGGAGGGAGGGAGGGAGGGAGGGAGGGAGGGCAAAATAAAACTGATTTGGATTCTATTCACAATTCTCATCTGAGAAGAGTAGGTTCCCTCTGTTAGGGCAGAGAAATAGTGAGGGAGAATGTGAGGCAGAGAGAGAGAAGGCGTGGGATATAGATGGAGTGGGAGTAGTGGATCGAGAGAAAGGGGGAAAAGGAAAGAAAGAAAGAAGTGATGGAGTGGAGGAAAATAATTCCCCTGTTACCAAATACAGTGGAGAGTAGATGTATTTCTTTGTGGTTTAGTTTGATCGAACAAAGAGATAAAAGGGAGCTATATCAAACAAGTGATATTCAAATCACTAAAATCATCAATCACACACACACACACACACACCGTATGTAGGTATGATATGCAGGAGACTCAATGCCTCGGGTCAAGTGGTACCAAGATGATTTACACTTCAGGATTTGTGTGTCATTTGTGTGCAGGTGCATGTGTGTGGTTTGTGTTTGATTTATTAGGATCCCCATTAGCCGATGCCAAAGGTGACAGCTAGTCTTACTGGGATCCGACACATAACGAAAAAGACATTACAGACAAAACACTTCACAATTGACATACATTTAAAAACATTAACATGTAGTGTGTGTGTGTGTGTGTGTGTGCATCTATCAGTTATACATACATGTCAGTATATACACACAACAATTAGGTCACATGGTGGATAGGCGTTGTGTCGTGAGGTGTTGCTTTATTTGTTTTTTTAAACCAGGTTTACTGTTCACTGGCACTATATCAAATGGAAGGGAGTTCTATGCAATCCTGGCTCTGTATAATCCTTGTTCGGGACCTGGGGACTGTGAAAAGACCCCTGGTGGCATGTCTGGTGGGGTAAGTGTACGTGTCAGAGCTGTGTGTAAGTTCACTATACAAAGAATTTCCAATACATTCATGTTTCTTATTAAAACAAGAAGAGATGCAGTCAGTCTTTCCTCAACTCTTAGCCAAGAGAGACTGGCATGCATAGTATTATTATTAACCCTCTGATTACAATGAAGACCAAGACATGGTGCTCTGTTCTGGACCAGCTGCAGCTGAACTACGTCTATCTTTGCAGCACTTGAACATATGACTGGACAAAAATCAAGATAAGATAAAACTAGAGCTTGTAGGTCTTGCTTTGTGGAGTGTGGTGTCAAAAAGTAGAGCATCTCTTTATTACAGACAGACCTCGCCCCATCTTTACAACCATTGAATCTATATGTTTTGACCATGACAGTTTACAATTGACAGTTTACAATCTATGTCTCCTTAACTTGTTCAACAGCCACACCATTCATTACCAGATTCAGCAGAGGTCTAAAACTTAGGAAATGATTTGTACCAAATACAATGCTCTTAGTTTTAGAGATGTTCAGGATCTGTTTATTACTGGCCACCCATTCCAAAACAGACTGCAACTCTTTAATGTGTGTGTATGTGTGTGCGTGTGTGTGGCTGGTCCCATTCCTGAATGGGTGTAGAACAGAGCAGAGCAAAACAGGCTGTAGTCTGGGTACCTACCCAATTATGGTCCCATCCCTGTCATGTTTACTATCTGTTACCAGGACTCCTCACTCTGTCTGACGAAAGCCATGCTAACAGACACACAATCTCTCTGTTTAAGTGTGTAGAAGACCACAGTGTACTGGTCTAAAGACAAGACAGCAAATCGACCGAGTACTCAGTACCGTTCCATTTTGTACAGATTAGTACAACCTTGTTTTGCCCTGATGTGCTGTGCTGTGTGTGCAGGGCCATACACAGATCTTTGAGGGAGCAGGTGCTCAAAATGACATATTCATATTTGGGCCAGTAACCAAAAGGTTGCTGGTTGAAATCCCTGAGCCGGCAAGGTGGAAAAATCTGCCATTCTGCCCTTGAGCAAGGCAGTTAACCACGAACAACAACTGCTCCCTGGGTGCAGATGACATGAACATCGGTTAAGGCAGGCATTTCAGTTGTGCAACTGACTAGGTGTCCCCTTTCCCTTTGTCAAAACAACTCTAATAAAACAATGCATTAGCCTGTTTATGTTCTGCAACAACACTGTCACGTTCCTGACCTATTTTTATGTTATTTTGATTATTGTTTAGTTGGTCAGGGCGTGAGTTGGGGTGGGCATTGTATGTTGTGTGTGTTTTGGTTAGTCTATGGGTGTTGTATGTGTATGGGATAGAGTTTGTTAGGTTGTCTAGTTATGTCTATGGCTGCCTAGATTGGGTCTCAATCAGAGACAGCTGTCATTCATTTGTCTCTGATTGGGAGCCATATTTAAGGTAGCCATAGGCAGTAGGCTTTTGTGGGTAGTTGTCTTGTTTAACGTTTGTTGCTTGTCTGGGCACTTGCGTTATTTAGCTTCACGATCATTTGTTGTTTTGTTTGTTTGTAATAGTGTTTTCGTTTCATGTTCATCTTCGTTCGTTTAATTAAAAGAAGATGGCTTATTTTCCTCATGCTGCGTTTTGGTCCGTCTCTCCTCCACACGATCGTGACAGAACTACCCACCACAACAGGACCAAGCGGATTGAGGAAGGAAGGAAGGAACTAAAGCAATGGAGAGAAGAGGAATGGACTTGGGAGGAGATCCTGGACGGCAAAGGACCCTGGACTCAGCCAGGGGAATATCGCCGTCCCAAAGCGGAGCTGGAGGCAGCGAAAGCGGAGAGGCGGTTTTATGAGGCAAAGGCAAGGCAGAGTGGCTGGAAGCCCGAGAGGCTCACCCAAAAAATTCTTGGGAGGGGGCTAAAGGGGAGTGTGGCGAAGCCAGGTTGGATACCTGAGCCAACTCCCCGGGCTTGCCGTGGAGTGAGAGGGCGTCGTACTGGTCAGACACCGTGTTATGCGGTAAAGCGCACGGTGTCCCCAGTACGCGTGCTTAGCCCAGTGCGGGCTATTCCACCTTGCCGCACTGGGAGGGCTAGGTTGGGCATCGAGCCGGATGCCATGAAGCCGGCCCAACGTATCTGGCCTCCAGTACGTCTTCTCGGGCCGGTGTACATGGCACCAGCCTTACAGGTGGTGTCCCCGGTTCGCCTGCATAGCCCAGTGCGGGCTATTCCACCTCGCCGCACTGGCAGGGCTACGGGGACCATTCAACCTGGTAAGGTTGGGGAGGCTCGGTGCTCAAGAGCACGTGTCCTCCTTCACGGTCCGGTATATCCGGCGCCACCTTCCCACCCCAGCTCAGTACCACCAGTGCCTACACCACGCACCAGGCTTCCAGTGCATCTCCAGAGCCCTGTTCCTCCTCCACGCACTCTCCCTATGGTGCGTGTCTCCAGCCCAGTGCCTCCAGTTCCGGCACCACGCACCAAGCCTCCTGTGCGTCTCCAGAGCCCTGTACGCACTGTTCCTTCTCCCCGCACTCGCCCTGAGGTGCGTGCCCTCAGCCCGGTACCTCCAGTTCCGGTACCACGCACCAGGCCTAGAGTGCGCCACGAGAGTCCAGTGTGCCCTGTTGTTGTTCCCCGCACTAGCCTGAAGGTGCGTGTCCTTAGCCCGGTACCTCCAGTTCCGGTACCACGCACCAGGCCTACAGTGCGTCTCAGCCGGCCAGAGTCTGCCGTCTGCCCAGCGGCGCCGGAACTGCCCGTCTGCCCAGCGGCGCCTGAACTGCCCGTCTGCCCAGCGGCGCCTGAACTGCCCGTCTGCCCAGCGGCGCCTGAACTGCCCGTCTGCCCAGCGGCGTCTGAACTGCCCGTCTGCCCTACGCCGTCTGAACTGTCCGTCTGCCATGAGCCTGCAAAGCCGCCCGTCTGCCATGAGCCTGCAAAGCCGCCCGTCTGCCATGAGCCTACAGAGCCGTCCGCCAGACAGGAGCCGCTAGAGCCGTCCGCCAGACAGGAGCCGCTAGAGCCTTCCGCCAGACCGGATCAGCCAGAGCCTTCCGCCAGACCGGATCAGCCAGAGCCTTCCGCCAGACCGGATCAGCCAGAGCCTTCCGCCAGACCGGATCAGCCAGAGCCTTCCGCCAGACCGGATCAGCCAGAGCCTTCCGCCAGACCGGATCAGCCAGAGCCTTCCGCGAGCCATGACCAGCCAGAGCCGTCAGCGAGCCATGACCAGCCAGAGCCGTCAGCGAGCCATGACCAGCCAGAGCCGTCAGCGAGCCATGACCAGCCAGAGCCGTCAGCCAGCCATGACCAGCCAGAGCCGTCAGCCAGCCATGACCAGCCAGAGCCGTCAGCCAGCCATGACCAGCCAGAGCCGTCAGCCAGCCATGACCAGCCAGAGCCGTCAGCCAGGCATGACCAACCAGAGCCAGCCAGCCAGGATCCGCCAGCCAGCCAGGATCTGCCGTCCCTCAGCCCGGAGCTGCCGTCCCTCAGCCCGGAGCTGCCGTCCCGCAGCCCGGAGCTGCCGTCCCTCAGCCCGGAGCTGCCGTCCCTCAGCCCGGAGCTGCCGTCCCTCATCCCGGTGTTGCCCCTTATCCCGGTGCTGCCCCTTATCCCGATGCTGCCCCTTCAGTTAGGTGGGTTTAGTTGGAAGGTGGTCATTGGGGGGGGGATACGGAAGCGGGGAGTGACTATGGTGGTGTGGGGACAGCGTCCAGAGCCGGAGCCACCACCGTGGACAGATGCCCACCCAGACCCTCCCCTAGACTTTTGGTGGTGCGTTCGGAGTACGCACCTTGAGGGGGGGGGTTATGTCACGTTCCTGACCTATTTTTATGTTATTTTGATTATTGTTTAGTTGGTCAGGGCGTGAGTTGGGGTGGGCATTGTATGTTGTGTGTGTTTTGGTTAGTCTATGGGTGTTGTATGTGTATGGGATAGAGTTTGTTAGGTTGTCTAGTTATGTCTATGGCTGCCTAGATTGGGTCTCAATCAGAGACAGCTGTCATTCATTTGTCTCTGATTGGGAGCCATATTTAAGGTAGCCATAGGCAGTAGGCTTTTGTGGGTAGTTGTCTTGTTTAACGTTTGTTGCTTGTCTGGGCACTTGCGTTATTTAGCTTCACGATCATTTGTTGTTTTGTTTGTTTGTAATAGTGTTTTCGTTTCATGCTCATCTTCGTTCGTTTAATTAAAAGAAGATGGCTTATTTTCCTCATGCTGCGTTTTGGTCCGTCTCTCCTCCACACGATCGTGACAAACACACTCATCACTCGTTGTAAGCAAGCTAGTGTCAGTGACTCCTAGTAGGCTATTAACTAGAGGAGATGAGTGACACCGGGAAAAGAATGTCTATCACCTGAACTTAATGAATCATTACGTAAATCTGCTAGCTAGATAGCTATACTGTCAAAACAAACTATTTTTTTTGTTCTGCTGCTGATATCTGCCTCTTACTAACAGACACTCAAATTGCCCCCTTCTCTGTCCTTAACAGAGAGACACACAGGACAGGTCCAGCTCAAAAGTAGCCTACCAGTATTCAAACGTCAATCCTTTACTAAGCTTACCACACACACACACAAGGAGGAAGAGAGTCAGCATATCCTTCACCAAGCTGATGAGTAAGAGCTGCTAATGAACATCATTAGTTGTCTGCAGCGCGTAGTAGACTATAGACCGTATGGACTGGGAGCTGTCCCCCAGCACTAATTGTGTGGGCCGGCGAAAAGGCAATGCATACTAATACTGCTGCTGCTGGGGTCGCTCTCTCTCTGGATCTCTCTCTCTTTCTCTCTGGATCTCTCTCTCTTTCTCTCTGGATCTCTCTCTCTCTCTCGCTCTCGCTCTCTCTCTGGATCTCTCTCTCTTTCTCTCTCTCTCTGGATCTCTCTCTCTTTCTCTCTGGGTCTCTCTCTCTTTCTCTCTCTGGATCTATCTCTCTCTCTCTCTCTGGATCTCTCTCTCTCTCTCTCTCTCTGGATCTCTCGCTCTCTCTCTCTCTCTCTCTCTGGATCTCTCTCTTTCTCTCTGGATCTCTCTCTCGCTCTCTCTCTCTCTGGATCTCTCTCTCTTTCTCTCTGGATCTCTCTCTCTCTCTCTCTCTGGATCTCTCTCTCTTTCTCTCTGGATCTCTCTCTCTCTCTCTCTCTGGATCTCTCTCTCTCTCTCTGGATCTCTCTCTCTCTCTCTCTGGATCTCTCTCTCGCTGGATCTCTCTCTCTTTCTCTCTGGATCTCTCTCTCTCTCTCTCTCTCTCTCTCTCTCTCTGGATCTTAGTCTCGCTCACTGTTTCTCTCTCTATGGATCTATCTTTCTATCTATCTATCTCGCTCTCTTTACTGCATGAACAATCATGAAGTGACCCAGGCTTATTACACTGAGATGTATAGTACAAATACCACCCGCTACATACGTACCACCAATTACCAGCAGTAAGACTAATGGTGTACTGCTGTAGTCTACTGATGTTTTCATTAGATATTGGGCTAGGTTAGTGTTTATATACCTTTGATGAGCACGGGAGGCAGCACCCTTGAGCACCAGAGAACTTCCCTAGGGAGGGTCCCTGAGGTCGATTACCCCGAATGGGAGTCAATGATGGCTTATGGGGCAGGAAGCGAGTGATCGGAATTGATTAAGGCCCATTTGCTCTTAGATATCTTTTGGCCATGCATTTCAGCAATTAGAGATTTAACAACCATCTGCCTTAATACACCTTTAGAAAAGCAGCATGCTAAATGTGTTTTGTCTATCAGGACACCCTTACCGTGTTGTTGTCACGCCCTGACCTTAGAGAGCCTTTTTATTTCTCTATTTGGTTAGGTCGGGGTGTGATTTGGGTGGGCATTATAGTTTTTCTATTTCTTTGTTGGCCGGGTATGGTTTCCAATCAGAGGCAGCTGTCTATCGTTGTCTCTGATTGGGGATCATACTTAGACAGCCTTTTTTCCACCTTTAGTTTGTGGGATCTTGTGTTTGTGTAGTGCCTGTGAGCACTCCAGTCGTTACGTCTCGTTTGCTGTTTATTGTTTTTGTTGGTGGGTTTCATTTAAATAAACATGTGGAACTCTATGCACACTGCGCCTTGGTCGGCTCATTTCAACGAACGTGACCTACCTCAAAGATCCCACCACCCCAGGACCAAGCAGCGTGCCAAGCAGGAGTTAAGGACATCCTGGACTTGGGAGGAAGTAATGGCAGGAGACGAAAGCCTGCCATGGAAGCAGGTGGAGGCATCGAGGGAACAACAACGACGACACCGGGATTTGCGTCCACGACGGAAGCCCGAGAGGCAGCCTCCCCAAAAAAATTGGGAGGGGGTACACGGGGTGGTTGGCGGAGCCAAGGTGGGAACCAGAACCAACTCCCTGTACTCACCGTGTGGAATTGGTCACCGTTCATGTGCCATGTTTTCCGGTTCTACGCACCGTGTCTCCAGTGCACCTCCACAGCCCGGTGCGTTCTCTACCAGCTCCTCACACTTGTCGGGCTAAAGTGGGTATCTGTCCAGGACGGGTTGTGCCGGCTCAGCGCTCCTGGTCTCCAGTACGCCTCCTGGGTCCAGTACATCCTGCGCCAGCTCTACGCACTGTGTCCCCAGTGCGCCTTCACAGCCCAGTGCGTCCTGTGCCAGCTCCCCGCACTTGCCGTGCGAAGGTGGGTCTTTGTCCAGGACGCGTTGTGCCAGCTCTACGCTCCAGACCTCCAGTGATGATCCATGGCCCGAAGCCTCCAGTGATGATCCATGGCCCGAAGCCTCCAGTGAAGATCCAAGGTCCGGAGTCTCCAGCGACGGTCTGCAGTCCAGAGCCTCCAGCGACGGTCGGCGGTCCAGAGCCTCCAGCGACGGTCGGCGGTCCAGAGCCTCCAGCGACGGTCTGCGGTCCAGAGCCTCCAGCGACGGTCTGCGGTCCAGAGCCTCCAGCGACGGTCTGCGGTCCAGAGCCTCCAGCGACGGTCTGCGGTCCAGAGCCTACAGCGACGGTCTGCGGTCCAGAGCCTACAGCGACAGTCTGCGGTCCAGAACCTCCAGCGACAGTCTGCGGTCCAGAGCCTCCAGCGACGGTCTGCGGTCCAGAGCCTCCAGCGACGGTCTGCGGTCCAGAGCATCCAGCGACGGTCTGCGGTCCAGAGCCTCCAGCAACGGTCTGCGGTCCAGAGCCTCCAGCGACGGTCTGCGGTCCAGAGCCTCCAGCGACGGTCTGCGGTCCAGAGCTTTCAGCGACAGTCTGCAGTCTAGAGACAGTTGCTAATATATGCATATTATTAGTAGATTTTGATAGAAAACACTCTGAAGTTTCTAAAACTGTTTGAATGATGTCTGTGAGTATAACAGAACTCATATGGCAGGCAAAAACCTGAGAAAAAATCCAACCAGGAAGTGGGAAATTTGAGGTTTGTAGGTTTTAAACTCATCACCTATCGAATATACAGTGGGATATTGGTCATATTGCACTCCCAAGGCTTCCACTAGATGTCAACAGTCTTTAGAACCTTGTTTGATGCTTCTACTGTGAGGAGGGGGGAATGAGGGGTCTCTGAGTCATGGGTCTGGCAGAGTGCCATGAGCTGACCAGGCAGTGCCTGTGAGCACTGCCTGGTCAGATGTCGGAATAGCATTATAAATATTCACTTACCTTTGAAGATCTTCATCAGAATGCACTCCCAGGAATCCCAGTTCCACAATAAATGTTTGACGTGAGAGAGTTAGCTTGCGTTCCATTGCATTTCTGAAGACAAAGGTATTCTCCGGTTGGAACATTATTGAAAATGTATGTTAAAAACATCCTAAAGATTAATTCTATACTTCGTTTAACATGTTTCTATGAACTGTAATATGACTTTTCGTCTGAACTTTTGCAGGTATTTGGACATAAATTATGGACTTCATGGAACAAATCAAACATTTATTGTGGAACTGGGATTCCTGGGAGTGCATTCTGATGAAGATCTTCAAAGGTAAGTGAATATTTATAATGCTATTCCGACATCTGTTTATGTTGTGGATAGCACCTTTTTTTCTAAGAGCGTAAGGTTGGAAATCGATTTCACCCTTTTCAGGAGAGAGGGTTGGAGAGAGGGTACGTGCGCGTGCGTTCATGTTTGCGTCTGTATGTGTGTTTGTCTGTGTGTGTGTGTATGTGTGTGTTTGTGTGTGTGTGTGTGTGTGTGTGTGTGTGTGTGTGTGTGTGTGTGTGTGTGTGTGTGTGTGTGTGTGTGTGTGTGTGTGTGTGTGTGTGTGTGTGTGTGTGTGTGTGTGTGTGTGTGTGTGTGTGTTTGTTTGTCTGTCTGTGTGTATTTATCTGTGTGTATTTGTTTGCGTGTGTATTTGTCTATGTATTTGTGTGTGTGTGTGTGTGTGTGTGTGTGTGTGTGTGTGTGTGTGTGTGTGTGTGTGTGTGTGTGTGTGTGTGTGTGTGTGTGTGCCTGTGTGTGTGTGTTTGTCTGTGTGTGTGTGTTTGTCTGTGCATACATTATTCAGATATTTCATTCACATGAAGCATGCCATGGGCATAGTGAAATGGTGAAGGAAGCTTCTTCATTCACTCATTGCTTCAACACAATATCATGTTTCTACTATATGGCTATAATGTTATGGGAATAAAACAGTTTGATTATATTGAATCACATTACGTTTTCTCCCTTAATTACTTCGAAGAGCTTTGATCTCAGACTGTGCGTGGTGCTATAGTGACAGATTTAAGCAAGCATTTGAACACACAGATGCAGCCTTGCACACACGCAAGCACACACACACACACACACACACACACACTTGAGGCAGACCTGATTGGCTTAAACTAATTACTTCAAAGTTCCCTCTCTCCACCCTGTTTCTGCTGATAAGGATTTTCTCTAAGTGCTTGTGAATTATAGTGTGAACACAATTTCTAGTAGCTGTGTGTTTTTGCTAGAAAACACATACAGTAGTGTGTTTGTGTATGTGTGTGTTGATGGGCACAGCTGGCTTTCCTTGAGCATCAAAACAAATCAAAGTTTATTTGTCACGTGCGCCGAATACAACAGGTGTAGACCTTACAGTGAAATGCTTACTTACAGGCTCTAACCAATAGTGCAAAAAAGGTATTAGGTGAACAATAGGTAAGTAAAGAAATAAAACAACAGTAAAAAGACAGGCAATATACAGTAGCAAGGCTATAAAAGTAGCGAGGCTACATACAGGTTAGTCAGGCTGATTGAGGTAGTATGTACATGTAGGTTAGGGTGTGTGTGTCTGCATGTCTACAGTGTGTGTGTGATCATTTTCATCGCTGGTCTTGTGTAAATAACACTTTAGCTGAGGTGGGTATAGCCTATGTTCTGTTAGATGAAGGACGTTCCCTTAATTTAGAGGGGCTTGACTTAGCTGCCAAGTGCTCATGGAAAGTCAGAATCTTTATTCCTTAATAGAGCCTATGTTGATGTTGGGCGATGAAAATTATATCTTTAAAAACAGCTTTATTGTGAGAGAGCAGAGCACCCGGAGCGGAGAAGAGAAGTGTATGTAAAGATAACGGCTTTGTGGTTCTAAACCAAGAGAGAAATCAACTCACATCACAGCGACAAACGGGGAGATCCATCTAATGAATGACCCACAGCAGGCCTTACTTCCACACTGCCGACGGCTGCAGGTAGAGCTTCAAACACACTGTACTGCACTTCCTGCTGATTACCATTCCAGGAGAATAAAACGGATCATAAATAGATTGAGCTCATCAGTGTTTCCAAGCATTTTGGTTTTGACATGAGCATTGAGTGTTGGCCAGTTAAAAGTGAAAACGCACAAAGAGCTCACAAAAAGGAGTCACCAGTGAGCAAAGAGCTACGCATCCAACCAGGGCACCGGCCGGGCAGGCTGGGCTGAGATGCAGGCTGGGCTGAGATGCAGGCTGGGCTGAGATGCAGGCTGGGCTGAGATGCAGGCTGGGCTGAGATGCAGGCGGGGCTGAGATGCAGGCTGGGCTGAGATGCATGCTGGGCTGAGATGCAGGCTGGACTGAGATGCAGGCTGGGCTGAGATGCAGGCTGGGCTGAGATGCAGGCGGGGCTGAGATGCAGGCTGGGCTGAGATGCAGGCTGGGCTGAGATGCAGGCGGGGCTGACATGCAGGCGGGGCTGAGATGCAGGCTGGGCTGAGATGCATGCTGGGCTGAGAAGCAGGCTGGGCTGAGATGCAGGCTGGGCTGAGATGCATGCTGGGCTGAGATGCAGGCGGGGCTGAGATGCAGGCTGGGCTGAGATGAAGGCTGGGCTGAGATGCAGGCTGGGCTGAGATGCAGGTTGGGCTGAGATGCAGGCTGGGCTGAGATGTAGGCTGGGCTGACATGCAGGCTGGGCTGACATGCAGGCTAGGCTGACATGCAGGCTAGGCTGAAATGCAGGCTGGGCTGAGATGCAGGCTGGGCTGAGATGCAGGCTGGGCTGACATGCAGGCTGGGCTGAGATGCAGGCTGGGCTGAGATGTCACACCTGGAAGAAAGAGTGGGATGAGTAAAGAAAAAAAGAGGGGAAGTAAATGAGAGAGGGAGATGGAGGGAATATCGAAGAGATGGAATTTGAGAGAGATGGGGAGGATGGAAGAGGGGAGAAGGAATAAGGGAGAAAGAGGACATTGGAATAAATATGAAGAGGGTGAAATGGAGGGTGAAAATAAATGAGGGAAGAGGCAGAGAAGGAGAAAGAGAAAAGAAAGAGCTGGCGTGGCTAATGCTTTAGAAATGGCAGTGTGGCAGACACACACACACACACACACACACATGAACACACACACAGTGGGAATGGGACAGTGTGACAGATGACCACACACACACAGTGAGAATGGGACATTGTGACAGATGCACACACACATACATACATGAACACACACACATACAGTGAGAATGGGAGTGTGTGACAGATGCGCACACACACACACATACATGAACACACACACAGGGAGAATGGGACAGTGTAGTGGCAGCTGCCTCATCATGCGTGTCATTTTGTCACGCGCGTGTTCTCCCATCACTCTGGGCGTGAGAAAGATGGAGAGACTGACGTATCCTTACACTGTGACCGACTCTCTCTGTCTTTCTCTTGCTCTCTCTCTCTCTCACTCTTTCGCTTTCTCTCTCTCTCTTTCTCTCTCCCACACTCTATTTCTCCCCTAATGCTCATTTCTCTCTCTCTTCCACTCTCTATTTCTCTCTCTCTCTCTCACACACACACACACTCCATTTCTCCCCTAACGATACTCTTTCTCTCTCTCTCTCTTTCTTTCTATCTCACTCTATTTCTCCCCTTACGCTCCTCTCTCTCTCTCTCTCTCTCTCTCTCTCTCTCTCTCTCTCTCTCTCTCTCTCTCTCTCTCTCTCTCTCTCTCTCTCTCTCTCTCTCTCTCTCTCTCTCTCTCTCTCTCTCTCTCTCTCTCTCTCTATTTCTCCCCTAACACTCATCTCTCTCTCTTTCACATGGACACAGGTTATATAAAAATATTGGTGGAAAACCTCACACTACTTACCCAATACACACTCACATGACGATGAACCACAATCAATCAACAAGAACCTTTCTGATCAGCCTTCCTCCTTGAGCTTACAATTTTCTTCTTCCCCAGCAGCAGCAACTACAAGTGATTGATACAGAAAACCTCTAAAACTCGTTTCATGTGTCCTTGAATACCTACTCTTGTCCCTGACTGATTACTTCATTATAGTACCAGGCTGTCTGTGTGTGTGTGTGTGTGTGTGTGTGTGTGTGTGTGTGTGTGTGTGTGTGTGTGTGTGTGTGTGTGTGTGTGTGTGTGTGTGTGTGTGTGTGTGTGTGTGTGTGTGTGTGTGTGTGTGTGTGTGTGTGTGTGTGTGTGTGTGTGTGTGTGTGTGTGTGTAGGACTGACAACAACAAGCTGTCAGAGATAATGAAGGAGGAGTTGTTTGCTCCTTACAGGAAGTCTTCCCTCTCTCATGTAGCCTACGGCAAAATATGAAAAAGCCTTCATTTTAAATGTTTAATGTCTCATACACAAAAATAAAATACACACACACACACACACGTGGTGGTAGAGTGGGGATGAATGCTGGGCTGATAGAGTGATGCTAGGCTCTCCAGACCTCTCTACTGATGCAGAGGAAGCCCTTAGAAAAGCAATCACACCCCAGCCCTGAAGGCCAGGCGTGCACACACACACACACACACACACACACACACACACACACACACACACACACACACACACACACACACACACACACACACACACACACACACACACACACACACACACACACACACACACACACACACACACATGCGCACAAACACACGCGCATACGCAAGAGAGATGAGAGGGTTATTTGCAGTACTGTTGCCCCACCCTGTGAGAAGGTGGAGAACACACACACTGCAGAGTGTGAGCCCATTAACTGGAACTATTACCTCCAGGACAACACTGCATCACTGTGACATGTTGGTGTATTTCCCCTTTTCATTTGGTAGCAGTGATAATGTCTTCTAACTTCAATGTCTTTACTGGGAGAAGAACTCTCCACCCTCTCCTGAAGAACCCCAATGCTGTCCTGGATTACTTTGAGTTTCAGCACATGCTTATAAATGGGATCGGAATTATGTCAATAAAATATGTGATTGTGAACACATCAATACAGTATCAATAAACCTTGACGCACTAATCACCACTACATGTTTGCAATGGATCAGAGGGGCATTCAGGAGCACCATGTCTTAGTGTGTCAGTGGTGTTGCAACCAGCCAGGTCACACCGTGATACAAGTCAGTATTCGACATCCATCAATGTCTGAGGATGTCAGGAGATGATGTGGAAACCGGCCACTAGGGGCAACAGTGAGCGCTGTTACCTTCAAGTAGGTTTCAGTGTTGAGGACGGGGATGGTGGATGGGAGTAAGCATCCGCCTCTGATTTGAAAGGTCGCAAGTTCAAATCCAGCAATATAAAGTTTTTTTTTAAATATATTTTTGTTTTCAGCCTATCCCAAGCCTTAACCCTTACCTTAATGACTCGGAGTTCATGCCTAACCTTAATATTTTGGAGTTAATGCCTAAAGTTAACAATAACCTTAAACATTTGGAGTTAATGTCTAAAGTTAAGCTTAAACACTTTGAAATTTGACGTTTGGAACAACTTCGGAATTTGACGTTTGAGAAACATGTCTAATTCTGACGTGAGACTGTGAGAGCTAGTTGGTTGCAACACGGAGAGAGTAGATAGGAGCCAACTCTGGGGCAATCTGTTCAGACAGCCCGCTAACCCATTCGGTCACGCCTCTGATAACACAGCTAAACAGAAAGAGTGAAACGCTGCAGAGCCCATCTCTATGTAAATGCACCAGGCAAGTGACAAGAATGGAGAACGCCTCAATGACACTACACACACAGAGAGACATACACAGAGGCACAAACAGAAGCACGGACGGACACACACACACACAAACACTTACACTGTATACAAAACAATAAGAACACCTGCTCTTTCCATGAAAAAGACTGACCAGGTGAATCCAGGTGAAAGTTATGATCCCTTATTGATGTCACTTGTTAAATCCATGGGAGGAGACAGGTTAAAGAAGGATTTTTAACCATTGAGACAATTGAGACATGGATTGTGTATATGTGCCATTCAGAGGGTGAAATGGCAAGACAAAGGATTTAAAGTGCTTTCGGAAATTATTCAGACCCCTTGACTTTTTCCACATTTTGTTACATTACAGCCTTATTATAAAATTGATTAAATTTAAAAAAAATCCTCAGCAATCTACACATAATACCCCATAATGATGAAGCAAAACCCCGTTTTTAGACATTTAAGCAAATTTATAAAACACTGATTTATAAAACACTGAAACAAGAGTCTCATACCCTTTGCTATGAGACTCTTGTTCAGGTACATTCTGTTTCCATTGATCATCCTTGAGATGTTTCTGCAACTTGATTGGAGTCCACCTGTGGTACATTTAATTGATTGGACATTATTTGGAAAGGCACACGCCTGTCCATATAAGGTCCCACAGTTGACAGTCCATGTCAGAGCAAAAACCAAGCCTTGGAGGTAGAAGGAATTGTCCGTAGAGCTCCGAGACAGGATTGTGTTGAGGCACAGATCTGGGGAAGGGTACCAAAAAATGTCTGCAGCATTGAAGGTCCCCAAGAACACAGTGGCCTCCATCATTCTTAAATGGAAGAAGTTTGGAAGCACAAAGACTCTTCCTAGATCTGGCTGCCCTGAAAAACTGAGTAATTGGGGAAGAAGGGCCTAGGTCAGGGAGGTGACCAAGAGCCGAAGGTCGCTCTGACAGAGCTCTAGAGTTACTCCGTGGAGATGGGAGAACCTTCCAGACGGACAACCATCTCTGCAGCACTCCGCCAATCAGGTCTTTATGGTAGAGTGGCCAGACGGAAGCCACTCCTCAGTAAAAGGCACATGACAGCCCACTTGGAGTTTGTCACAAGGTACCTAAAGACTCTCAGACCATGAGAAACAAGATTCTCTGGTCTGATGAAACCAATATTGAACTTTTTGGCCTGAATGCCAAGAGTCACATCTGTAGATAACCTGGCACCATCCCTACGGTGAACATGGTGGTGACAGAATCATGCTGTAGGGATGATTTTTAGAGGCATCAACTGGGAGACTATCAGGATCGAGGCAAAGATGAACGAAACAAAGTACAGAGAGATCCTTGATGAAAACCTGCTCCAGAGCTCTCAGTACCTCAGACTGGGGCGAAGGTTCACCTTCCAACAGGACAACGACCCTAAGCACTGTCATGACGTTGGCCTGGGGGTAGGTTTATGACAGTCATAAATACCTCTCCACCCCTTTTTCCTCTCTCTACCCAACTGATGTGACATTTGAAAAATCCTTTGGTTAACATAGAGATTCTGGGAACATCAGAAGGTGGGGGGAAATGAACTATATTCTGGTAATCCGACCAATTGAACATATGCGGTGGTACTTAAAACCTCTCTGGGATAGCGGGACGGTAGCGTCCCACCTGGCCAATAGCCAGGGAAAATGTAGAGCGCCAAATTCAAAAAAATTATATAAAATCAAACTTTCATTAAATCACACATATAAGATACCAAATTAAAGCTACACTCGTTGTGAATCCAGCCAACATGTCAGATTTCAAAAAGGCTTTTCGGCGAAAGCATAAGATGCTATTATCTGATGATAGCACGAGTGTAGCATATTTCAACCATGCTGGCGCTACTCAAAACGCAGATATAAAATATAAAACATGCATTACCTTTGACGAGATTCTTTTGTTGGCACTCCAATATGTCCCATAAACATCACAAATGGTCCTTTTGTTCGATTAATTCCGTCCATATATATCCAAATTGTCCATTTATTTGGCGCCGTTGATCCAGAAAAAAACAGCTTCCAATTTGCGCAAAGTCACTACAAAATATCTCAAATTACCTCTAAACTTTGCCAAAACATCTCAAAGTACTTTCGTAATACAACTTAAGGTATTTGTAAACGTTAATAATCGATCAAATTGAAGACGGGTCTATCTGTTTTCAATAGAGGAGAGCAACAAACTAACGCTACTTTTTTTAGTCTTGCGCAACTCTCAAACAGTACACATGACGTTACTCTACTTCCTGATGGCCTTCTTCTTCATTGCACAAATGAATAACCTCAACCTATTTCCTAAGACTGGTGACATCCAGTGGAAGCAGTAGGAACTGAGACCACAGTGATTAGAAATCTGGCTTTCCAATGAAAACACATTGAACAGACAGTGACTCAAAAAATATATATTTTTTTAATGGTTATTCCTCTGGGTTTTGCCTGCTACATAAGTTCTGTTATACTTACAAATATGATTCAAACCGTTTTAGAAACTTCAGAGTGTGTTCTATCCAAATCTACTAATAATATGCATATCTTATATTCTGGGGATGAGTAGAAGGAAGTTGAAATTGGGCATGCTATTTTTCCCAAAGTGAAAACTCTGCCCCCTATCCTAGAGAAGTACTTAATGAATATGATGTCAGTTCGGTTGTCATCTGAGACGTTCCCATCAATAATAGGAGGTTATCAGATTCACATGGAATTGTTGTTAAATTTAAATGTTTGAATATAACATTATTGGTGAAGAGATTAAATGTAATTTTAGCTTCCAAATGAGAGAGTTGGGTTTTCATAAGGTTAGGGCTCTGCTCAATCAGTGGCCCGCCCCTGTGAAGAAACATGGGTTATAAAACTTTTCAAATACGCCCTCCTCTTCCTTCCTATATAAAGCCTTGACGACAATATAACTATCTGTTCCAAGTACGTGAGGTCTGCCCGAACAAAATCTTTCTTTACCCCTCTCTAATAAATACCGCTACAAAGTCTTCCCGCTCTTTCACTCAAACCCAGCCACCTTTTCTTTTGTGTAACCAGCTGTCATATCTGTTCCGCCCGCTAGGGACGTTTTCCTTTATGATGTAATTTGTAATCAAGGTATGATTCATTCTGTGTATATGTAATTCTGTGTGATTAGTTAGGTATTTAGTAAATAAATAATTAAACTCAATTTTGTATTGCTGATTCAACTTGTTAGCCAGGGTTCGTGAAGATAACCAAGAATTTACAACTTTCAGATGAGACTGAAATAAGGTGACGATTAATATTGACTGCTATTGATGTAAAATATTACTAGGTCTTTAAGAGTTTATTCGGAAGATAACAGCTCTATAAATATTATTTAGTGGTGCCCCGACTTTCTAGTTAATTACATTTACATGATTAGCTCAATCAGGTAATATTAATAACAGAGAAACAATTTTATAGAATAGCATGTCATATCACTTAATCCGGCATAGCCAAAGACACGACAGCACACAGCCAAGACAACGTAGGAGTGACTTCAGGACAAGTCTCTGAATGTCCTTGAGTGGCCCAGCCAGAGCCCAGACAAATAGCTGTGCAGCAACGCTCCCCATCCAACCTGACATAGCTTGAGAGGATCTGGAGAGAAGAATGGGAGAAACTCCCCATATTTTTTATTTGTTTTTATTTTACCTCTGTTTAACTAGACAAGTCAGTTAAGAACAAATTCAATATTTTCAATGACGGCCTAGGAACAGTGGGTTAACTGCTTTGTTCAGTGACAGAACAACAGGTATACAGAACAGGTATACAGAACGACGATATACAGGTGTGCCAAGCTGGTAGTGTTATACCCAAGAAGACTCAAGGCTGTAATCGCTGCCAAAGGTGCTTCAACAACTTACTGAGTAAATGGTCTGAATACTTATGTAAATGTAATATTTCAGTTTTAATTTTTTTAATAAATTAGCAAAAATGTCTTAACCTGTTTTTGTTTGGTCATTATGGGGTATTGTACTTAGATTGATGAGGGGAAAAGCTATTTCATCCATTTTAGAATAAGGCTGTAAAGTAACAAAATGTGGGAAATGTCAAGGGGTCTGAAAACTTTCCGAAGGCACTGTAAGTGTCTTCGAACAGGGTATGGTAGGGCACTGTAAGTGTCTTCGAACAGGGTATGGTAGGGCACTGTAAGTGTCTTCGAACAGGGTATGGTAGGGCACTGTAAGTGTCTTCGAACAGGGTATGGTAGTGCACTGTAAGTGTCTTCGAACAGGGTATGGTAGGGCACTGTAAGTGTCTTCGAACAGGGTATGGTAGGGCACTGTAAGTGTCTTCGAACAGGGTATGGTAGGGCACTGTAAGTGTCTTCGAACAGGGTATGGTAGGGCACTGTAAGTGTCTTCGAACAGGGTATGGTAGGGCACTGTAAGTGTCTTCGAACAGGGTATGGTAGGGCACTGTAAGTGTCTTCGAACAGGGTATGGTAGTGCACTGTAAGTGTCTTCGAACAGGGTATGGTAGGGCACTGTAAGTGTCTTCGAACAGGGTATGGTAGTGCGGTGGAGATTTTAGCAAACATCTTGTTGGGGTTAACAAAAACAAAAAATTGGGGATGTATGCCAGCAAAGCCACTACACAACACAACACTAAACAATACATTAATTGCACTATAACAGTGACAAACAGTGCCCACAAACTGTTAGGGCCTACATAAAACTGTACCAACAGCAGAGTCCCAACAGCAGTCCCAACACCTTACCACTGCTACACCTGGCTATTAGTGGAGCCTTGTCTGGCAGCGAAAAAGTTAATTCAGCCTCAATTAGTGCCTTTTAAAAAAACATAGCTGATATGGCTGACTTGCTTAAACAAATGTGGTTTCTACTGACAATTGAGATGTACAAACTATAGAATAAGGGGACGACGAGCAGATACGAGGCAATCCGTAATTTTGATTAAGACATTAATGAGCGAGCTAGGACAGACATAGTCAATATAACTATTAGTTCAGCACTTTGGAAATGTACAGCGACAGAATTCAGAACATGTGCCATTCTTATAGTTTTCTCCCTGTACACCAAGTCAGAACTGTAGGATAAATAAATGGGGCATATAAGCACACAATGAAAGCTCTTACAATATTCAATGATTACATTTCTCTAAAACAAGTTATATGGTACATGTGCACCACCAAGTCAAAACAGTAGGTGGAATTAAGAGGGGAAAATAGACCAAATTATTAGGGTGAGGCACATGAGCTACTAACAGCTTACTGCACAAAATACACTTAGTATTACTTTCTTAGCTGCAGTATACATATCTCCCTGGCATATTACATAATTTATGCAGCAGCATACAAGACATTTTTGGACTCACCTTGTTGTGCTGTGCTCACTTGAACAGGAAGGTGGCACGGCGATCAATTGTGGGCAAATTTTGTCATCAAACTTTGTCATCGAAGTCTGCCATTCTCTGGATTTATGGTGCTTTCAAGACAACTGGGAACTCAGAAAAAAACAAGTTCAGATCATGATATTGCAGTGATATCCAGGTCGAAGCTCTAGAAAGAGGCCTGAGTTCCCGACTTACAATTCCGAGTTGGATGGATAACCGTTCAAAACGGATTTTCCCAGTCGGAGCTAGTTTTTTCCTGAGTTCCCAGTTGTCTTGAACTCACTGAAGTCAGATTTTTTAACAGTTTGGAGCGTGTCACAAATCATGCTGGATTGACAGGATGGCCAATGTTGAATGCTTATCATTTAAACTTGGAAAAGAGAACCTTTAAACGAAGAATTGGGACCACACACCCACTCCACTGAATAGCAGGCTAGTGATGGCTCTGCAATGCTTGCCACTGATTCCTTCCAAACCACTCATTGTTGAATTTGTGATTTTCAACTTGTTGTGTAATGATCATGTCCAATGACTGATGAGCACCGATATGTTTTATCTATAATTTCTCTTAATTATTTATCTTCATATGACAAGGATTAAAAAGGATTTACCAGTAGTTTGTCTACTTGATTCACGATGATGACTGCTAGCTATGATTTTGAAAGTATGATGTTGACATGATCAGTCCAATCAAAGCTAATGTACATATAACATGATTTGACTTCTTTTTATCTGTGGCTAATGACCCTTCTTGGATGGGCACTTCTAATGTAACTCAGCACCCAAGGGGCTTGAATTTTTTAGCTCTACCCTTAGATGTGGCGGTGACGTAGTGTCCCCATGAGTGACAGAATACTGAGCCAATCAGGACGCAACTAGAGAACATTACCAACCCCTACACTCTGTATTTTCTGCTGGTAGCCCCATCACCATACAAAGCAATGAGCTAGGCTGTAACACCTACGTTTTGGAGCTGCCTTACTCAAGAAAGCAAAAAAGAGACCATGTTTGTATGGAGGCTTTATTAACTCAATGATTTATTTTATACACATTATACACATATTAATGCCAAAATAACATGCAAAACAGGCAACCCCCCCAAAAAACAAATATCTATGTATTTTTTGGCGCTAAAAATGTGGGGTTAAAAACTTGACAGGTCGCCACTGGTAGCAGGTGCCAGGTGCACCGGTTTGTGTGTGTCAAGAACTGCAACGCTGCTATGTATTTCATGATCAACAGTTTCCCGTGTATATCAAGAATGATCCACCACCCAAAGGACATCCAGCCAACTTGGCACAACTGTGGGAAGCATTGGAGTCAACCTGGGCCATCATCACTGTGGAATGCTTTCAACACCTTGTAGAGTCCATGCCCTGATGAATTGAGGCGATTCCAAGGGCAAAAGGGGGGTGCAACTCAAAATTAGGAAGGTGTTCCTAATATTTGGTCTACTCAGTGTAGCGGG
This sequence comes from Salvelinus alpinus, assembly GCF_045679555.1. NCBI lineage: Eukaryota > Metazoa > Chordata > Actinopteri > Salmoniformes > Salmonidae > Salvelinus > Salvelinus alpinus. The sequence continues at coordinate 39,776,588 of NC_092097.1, forward strand.
ACAACAAATCAGGGTAGAGATTAGGAAAAAAACAGGTTTGTTTTCCACAGCACAGTGGACCACAACTCTCTTTCACGATCTCTCTCTCTTTATCGCTTTCCCTCTCACTCTCTCAATTCAATTCAATTTAAGGGTTAAGGGCTCTCTCTCTCTCTTTAACTGCGGTCACGTTCCTGGGACTACCCACTGGACCTCCCCCCCTCCCTCCCTCTCTATTTTTATTACTCCCTCTCCTCCCCCTTCATCTCTCTCTCTCTCTCTCTATCTGCCATACTGAATGAAATCACGGGCTGGTGGTGGTGTGTGTGTGATTACGTGTTGTAGTGGACCACGGACAGGTCATAAAGGAGGGATTCATGACCTGGCATAAACAGACTTTTCTCCCTCTTCTTTTTCCTTCTTTTTCTTTACGACAGCCAGTGAAGGAAAATCAATGGGAGCACCAATCCAAATTTATAGCTACTTGGAATCCAAAGCCAGGCTCCACATCCTGAGGACCTTGGGAAATGTCTCAAAACAGGCCACTAGGGGCAACAGGGAGCGCTACCACCAAGTAGGCTTGGGTTTTGATAGGGCATTGTGGACGTGGGTGGCAAATGGGTGTAATCCCATGATTCTTTTTTGCCCTACCCCAAACCTTATCTATTATGAATGTGATGTTTGTAGAAACAGAATGATGGAGAGCACGAGGAGTCAACCCAGGGTGTAAAAAAATACTTAAAGATGTGATGTTTGGGGGCCTCCCGAGTGGCGCAGTGGTCTAAGACACTGCATCGCAGTGCTAGCTGTGCCACTCGAGATTCTGGGTTCGAGTCCAGGCTCTGTCACAGCAGGCTGCGACCGGGAGACCCGTGGGGCGGCGCACAGTTGTCACGATTAGGGGAGGGTTTGGCCGGCAGGGATGTCCTTGTCCCGTCACGCACTAGCTACTCCTGTGGTGGGCCAGGCGTAATGCACGCTGACACGGTAGCCAGGTGTACGGTTTTTCCTCTGACACATTGGTGCAGCTGGCTTACGGGTTAAGTGGGCATTGTGTCAAGATGCAGTGTGGCCTGGTTGGGTTGTGTTTCTCGGCTCTCGACCTTCGCCTCTCCTGAGTCCGTACGGGAGTTACATCGATGAGACAAGACTGTAATTGGATACCACGGAAAAGGGGTAAAAAAATACATTCGGACAATTGAAGAAATGTGAATAAACATTCAAATCTGAAGTCAAATAGGTGAAAACGTAAGATCTTGTTGCAAATGAGACCATTATACTCAGATGGCATAGTAAGAAAATGTGTATGCGTGTGTTAGAGAGGGCGAGAGAGAGAAAGTATATGGCCTTTGCGGCATCTATGCACTAACAAAATGTCCCAGTCACTTTAAAAACACACAAACACACATGAACCACGAGACCCCGTTAGCACATACAGTCATTCAGTCATTCCCATCCAATCCCTTCTTTGTAGCATTTTATATTCATGCAATATGTGGGTGCCTCAATATTTTTCTCAGTGTGTGTGTTAGTGTGCACGTGTGTGTGTGTGTGTGTGCTCGTGTTCGTGTGGGTTCTGTGCGTCATGGCTGAGCAACCCTAATCCATATTAATTCATTCTGTTGTGATGGAACAGCACCCAAGAGAGTGATTCAACCACTGCTCCACCGTCCAGCTGAGAAAGACCTATTCAGCATATTTATGAAGGACTGTGTGTGTGTGTGTGTGTGTGTTGGAGAAGCACAGCCCCAGCACCGATTTGACTGGCGTCTACCTGCAATTTGAAAGGTTTCCCAAAATTTGGTGCTGCCAACACAGGTGCCAAACACAAAAGAGTCTTAACTGCATCAAATGCCTCTTGACACTGGGTGGACCAGATAAATTCAGCCTTGGCCTTCAACAGATTGGTCAGTGGGGACACTACTACCGAAAAGTTTTTACAAAAAGCACGGTAGTACCCCGCCATTCCCAGGAAGCGCATCAGTTCTTTCTTTGTAGAGGGCTGTGGGAACTGCCTCACAGCCTGAACCTTGGCTTCCACGGGACAGACAAATCCCTGACCAACAACCTTGCCTAGGTATGTGACTGTGGCTTTGGCAAACTCACATTTTGCCAAATTAATAGTCAACCTGGCCCACACCAGTCTTTCAAACAGGCCTTGCACTCTCCGAACATGCTCCTCCCAGGAGTCTGAGTAGACGACCACGTCGTCCAAATATACGGCACACCCTTCCAGACCTGAGACCACCCGATTCATTAGCCTCTGGAAGGTGGCTGGAGCATTCCGCAAGCCGAAAGGCATCACTTTATAAGAGAACAAACCAGATGGAGTTATAAAGGCAGCAATCTCACAAGCTCTTTTGGTAAGGGGTACTTGCCAATATCCCTTTAAAAGATCAAATTTGCTAACATACTTTGCTGACCCAACTTGATCAATACAGTCCTCCATCCTAGGAAGAGGGTAAAGGTCTGCTTTAGTAACATTGTTAACTTTTCTATAATCAGTGCAAGGTCTGAAAGTAGAATCAGACTTTTTGACCAATAGACAGGGTGAAGCCCAATTTGAACAACATGGCTCCGCAATACCATTGTCCAACATATACTGCACCTCTGTTTCCAGTTTCAATCTCTTCTCCTCAGACACACGATAAAATCTCTGTTTGATAGGCTTAGCATCTCCGATGTCTATATCATGTTCAATTAAGTGGGTTTGCGATGGAGTGTCAGAAAACAAAACAGGGTAGTTTCTAATAAGAGCTACCAATTCATCACGTTTCTCAGAGTCTAAATGATCTACCAAAACCCCAAGGTTTTGCAAAGTCTGGGAGTTTTTCAACCGTCCTTGTAAGACCTCATCCGAAACTTTAACTTCCTCTTCTCCCCCCTCCACCAGATTAAAGCCACAAGATGCAGGGACTGGGGCAGCAGTCAACACTGACCTCACTGCTGGAGTGCCTTCAACTTTGCTTAGATCACGGGAGTGATAACATTTTAACAGGTTCACATGGCATAATTTAGAGGACTTCCTATGACTAGGGGTTTCAATAAGATAGTTCAAATCTGACACTTTACGCAACACAGTGAAAGGACCACAGTATTTCGCCTGAAAAGGTGAACTTACAAGAGGCAGAAGAGCAAGTACCCGATCACCAGGACTAAACTCACGCAGCTCAGCCTGTCCGTCATATTTCAGTTTCATTTTCCGTTGAGAACATTTGAGTTTTTCTTTCGCTAGTTCACCAGCCCTATACAACTTCAACCTAAAACCATTTACATAGTCAATAAGGTTCCGAGGTGGTTCCTCAGGCAAACAACCATCCTGCAACACTGCTAAAGGCCCACGCACCTTATGACCAAACACTAAGTCATTTGGGCTGAACCCTGTGCTTTCCTGCACTACTTCACGAGCAGCTAGTAACAGCCAAGGTAACCCCTCCTCCCAATCTGCAGACAGTTCTGTACAATATGCACGAAGCAAGGATTTTAAAGTTTGATGAAAACGTTCCAAAGCTCCCTGGCTCTGGGCATGGAACGCAGTAGACTTGTTGTGTTTAACTTTAAGCTGTTTGAGAACCTGAGCAAATAAATGGGAGGTAAAGTTAGACCCCTGATCTGACTGGATGGTTTTTGGAATCCCAAATGTTGAAATAAATTGAGTTAACGCTTTAACTACTGATTTTGAAGTTATGGTACGCAAGGAAAAAGCTGCCGGATATCTGGTTGCTTGACACATAACAGTTAATAAGTAGCTATGACCTGACTTGGACCTTGGTAATGGCCCAACACAATCGATAATAAGATGCTCAAAAGGTTGCCCTACGGCTGGTATTGGATACAACGGTGCAGGCTTTACAACCTGATTTGGCTTGCTTGTGCGCTGACACGTATCACAAGTTTTAATAAACTGAGATACATCCCGCTTTAAACGTGGCCAGAAAAAAAAACGAAGTATGCGATCATAAGTTTTACGAACACCCATATTTTACATTTACATTTAAGTCATTTAGCAGACGCTCTTATCCAGAGCGACTTACAAATTGGTGCATTCACCTTATGACATCCAGTGGAACGGCCACTTTACAATAGTGCATCTAAATCTTTTAAGGGGGGGGGGAGTGAGAAGGATTACTTTATCCTATCCTAGGTATTCCTTAAAGAGGTGGGGTTTCAGGTGTCTCCGGAAGGTGGTGATTGACTCCGCTGTCCTGGCGTCGTGAGGGAGTTTGTTCCACCATTGGGGGGCCAGAGCAGCGAACAGTTTTGACTGGGCTGAGCGGGAACTGTACTTCCTCAGTGGTAGGGAGGCGAGCAGGCCAGAGGTGGATGAACGCAGTGCCCTTGTTTGGGTGTAGGGCCTGATCAGAGCCTGGAGGTACTGAGGTGCCGTTCCCCTCACAGCTCCGTAGGCAAGCACCATGGTCTTGTAGCGGATGCGAGCTTCAACTGGAAGCCAGTGGAGAGAGCGGAGGAGCGGGGTGACGTGAGAGAACTTGGGAAGGTTGAACACCAGACGGGCTGCGGCGTTCTGGATGAGTTGTAGGGGTTTAATGGCACAGGCAGGGAGCCCAGCCAACAGCGAGTTGCAGTAATCCAGACGGGAGATGACAAGTGCCTGGATTAGGACCTGCGCCGCTTCCTGTGTGAGGCAGGGTCGTACTCTGCGGATGTTGTAGAGCATGAACCTACAGGAACGGGCCACCGCCTTGATGTTGGTTGAGAACGACAGGGTGTTGTCCAGGATCACGCCAAGGTTCTTAGCGCTCTGGGAGGAGGACACAATGGAGTTGTCAACCGTGATGGCGAGATCATGGAACGGGCAGTCCTTCCCCGGGAGGAAGAGCAGCTCCGTCTTGCCGAGGTTCAGCTTGAGGTGGTGATCCGTCATCCACACTGATATGTCTGCCAGACATGCAGAGATGCGATTCGCCACCTGGTCATCAGAAGGGGGAAAGGAGAAGATTAGTTGTGTGTCGTCTGCATAGCAATGATAGGAGAGACCATGTGAGGTTATGACAGAGCCAAGTGACTTGGTGTATAGCGAGAATAGGAGAGGGCCTAGAACAGAGCCCTGGGGGACACCAGTGGTGAGAGCACGTGGTGAGGAGACAGATTCTCGCCACGCCACCTGGTAGGAGCGACCTGTCAGGTAGGACGCAATCCAAGCGTGGGCCGCGCCGGAGATGCCCAACTCGGAGAGGGTGGAGAGGAGGATCTGATGGTTCACAGTATCGAAGGCAGCCGATAGGTCTAGAAGGATGAGAGCAGAGGAGAGAGAGTTAGCTTTAGCAGTGCGGAGCGCCTCCGTGATACAGAGAAGAGCAGTCTCAGTTGAATGACTAGTCTTGAAACCTGACTGATTTGGATCAAGAAGGTCATTCTGAGAGAGATAGCGGGAGAGCTGGCCAAGGACGGCACGTTCAAGAGTTTTGGAGAGAAAAGAAAGAAGGGATACTGGTCTGTAGTTGTTGACATCGGAGGGATCGAGTGTAGGTTTTTTCAGAAGGGGTGCAACTCTCGCTCTCTTGAAGACGGAAGGGACGTAGCCAGCGGTCAGGGATGAGTTGATGAGCGAGGTGAGGTAAGGGAGAAGGTCTCCGGAAATGGTCTGGAGAAGAGAGGAGGGGATAGGGTCAAGCGGGCAGGTTGTTGGGCGGCCGGCCGTCACAAGACGCGAGATTTCATCTGGAGAGAGAGGGGAGAAAGAGGTCAGAGCACAGGGTGGGGCAGTGTGAGCAGAACCAGCGGTGTCGTTTGACTTAGCAAACGAGGATCGGATGTCGTCGACCTTCTTTTCAAAATGGTTGACGAAGTCATCTGCAGAGAGGGAGGAGGGGGGGGGAGGGGGAGGAGGATTCAGGAGGGAGGAGAAGGTGGCAAAGAGCTTCCTGGGGTTAGAGGCAGATGCTTGGAATTTAGAGTGGTAGAAAGTGGCTTTAGCAGCAGAGACAGAAGAGGAAAATGTAGAGAGGAGGGAGTGAAAGGATGCCAGGTCCGCAGGGAGGCGAGTTTTCCTCCATTTCCGCTCGGCTGCCCGGAGCCCTGTTCTGTGAGCTCGCAATGAGTCGTCGAGCCACGGAGCGGGAGGGGAGGACCGAGCCGGCCTGGAGGATAGGGGACATAGAGAGTCAAAGGATGCAGAAAGGGAGGAGAGGAGGGTTGAGGAGGCAGAATCAGGAGATAGGTTGGAGAAGGTTTGAGCAGAGGGAAGAGATGATAGGATGGAAGAGGAGAGGGTAGCGGGGGAGAGAGAGCGAAGGTTGGAACGGCGCGATACCATCCGAGTAGGGGCAGTGTGGGAAGTGTTGGATGAGAGCGAGAGGGAAAAGGATACAAGGTAGTGGTTGGAGACTTGGAGGGGAGTTGCAATGAGGTTAGTGGAAGAACAGCATCTAGTAAAGATGAGGTCGAGCGTATTGCCTGCCTTGTGAGTAGGGGGGGAAGGTGAGAGGGTGACCTGCCACATCACCATGTGAAGTTTGCAACACTTTCTTTCGCAAACTAGTAGGTACAACTATTTGAAAGACTGGTTCTCCTAAACCCTGATCATAGTGTGGAACCCATTTCCTGACCAACAGCCCATCAAGAAGAAAATAACACTGAGCACTATTCCTCACCACTGAATCAGGAACCACTTTATCAAACAGATCAGCTAAAGTAGTATCGGCCTTTTGCTCAGTCATCAATGAATCTCTAGAACTAGTCAACTGTTCTGTCTGGAGTTTGACTGGCAACTCAAGACTTTCTGGCTTACTCTCAATCTCCTTACGAGAGGCTGCGCGGGTAACCGCACAAACTGGAAATACCTCAGGAGACACACAGTTCTGATCCGGAGATTCCCTTGCAGGGGACACTGAAGGTTGCTTCCTACAGATGTTTAATTTGCCATCTGCCCACACCTTACTACCTGCCAAGTCATTCCCCAAAATCATGTGGACTCCCTCTACTGGCAACTGGGGTCTAACCCCAACATCTACACCACCCTCTACTAGACCACATTTTAGGGTAACTTCATGTAAAGGACAAGAGAATGGAACTAAACCCTTACCACATACCATTACACAACGGCCAGTATCAGACTCTTTAGAGAACGGCAAAACAGATTCCAGAATAAAAGAATCTAAAGCTCCAGTGTCTCTTAGGATCTTGATTTTAACATTCTGGTTGCCATCTACCAGGGACACTACACCATCTGAAATAAAGGCTGAAAAATCACAGCGGGAAAACTGAGAATCAAACTCAACTAGTGGCTGAAACAGCTCACCCTGGTGGTCAGAGGCTGTAACAGGACTTGCCATCACAGCAGGTTTAACTTGAACTGACTGTTTTGATTTAAGCAGAGGACAATTTTTCTTCCAATGTCCTTCAACTAAGCAGTAGCGACAGGTATTAGCATTAACCGGTGCTTTAAATCCTCCAGACCCAAACTTCTGCTGAGGCCTTTGGAAAGAAGCCCCCAAAAAAGGTGACTTACTATTCCTAGGAGTAAAGTTAGTTTTATGGTACATGTCACTGTTTGACTCAAAATGGCTTTTATGTGTTAGCCTGTACTCATCTGCAAGGATTGCTGCATCACTTGGAGACTTAACTTTACGTTCATTCATATATGTAGCAACCTGGTCAGACACAGAATTTTTGAACTGTTCTAACACAATCAAATTAGACAGACCCTCAAAAGTACTAACTTCAGAAGCTGTACACCAACGATTAAATGCAGAAGTCAAATCACAAACAAACTCAGAATAGGTTTGTGAATCTAACTTTTTCCTGTAACGAAAACGTTGACGATATGCCTCTGGCACAAGCTCGTAGACCTTCAGAACTGCTGATTTAACTTTAGCATAAACTTTACTGTCAGCTACACTCAGTGCTGCAAAAGCCTCACGTGCTTTACCTGTAAGTACACATTGCAACAACATAGTCATGTCCAAATCTGACCAAGCTCTAGCTTCCGCAATACGCTCAAATAGAGTAAAGTATGTGTCTAGATCTGACTCATCAAATTTAGGCAACAAACGAAGATTCTGTGAAACATCAAACTGTGGTAGTCTTTCCGGTCTATTAGCATTTCTCAATCGCTCTATCTCTAACTGCGTTTGCAACAGCTCCCTCTGCTGCTCAAAAGTTAATGAAGGGCTAGACTGAAAACTTGCACCCTCACTACTAGCAGACTGACCGTCAAAAACACCCATTTCCCTAAGACCCTGCTTTAAGCTAGTTTTAACAGTCTCCTTAATTTTTTTTATCAACAATCTCAATCTGATAATGTTCAGCAATTTCAATGAACTGCTCCTTAGTACACAACTCTAAGGCTACCTTTGAAGGAGCTTGAACAAAACTACTCAAAATGGAAGACATTTTCCTCAACCAATAATACTCTTACAAATGCTCAAAAAAACACACAACTCACCTGCTGTCAGTCTGGGTTCAAGGACAGGAGCCACACCCCACTATCCTCCAAAAACTACTAACTAACTGGCCCTGGTCTTCGTGCAGTCACATGTGGTGGGGTTTTATGCACACAAAACCAGTGGAGTGGAAAAGACAACCAGAAACTGGCGGCCCTCCCATAACCACGGAGGTGCTCCCGAGCCGATGTAGGGGAAAAGGGAAAGGGATGCTCTACCCACGTTCACTGCCACCTAAAACAAAAACACCACAAGCCTCCTATGGACACTTGCTGATATGCCTGAACAGGAGAGGACTCCCACCTGAACAAAACCCAGAAAAACAGAGTGAATTGCTTAGCTACCAAGCTAACTGAACCAAAAGAACACATGGCTCTCAACACTCTCTTCAACAAAATTGGCCCAACCAAAACATCTCCTCAAACAAAAAAATGTGGCAATCTGAACTAAACTAACCCAAGTTGACTACTATCCCGGACGAGTCCCCACTTGTCACAAGCCGGCTCATAGCCTGTGACAAAAATGAGGGGACACGAACAACAGGTATAGGCCAATTTAAAAGTGTTCTTTATTATTAAACAAACTATTAACTTAAACTAAGAAAAAGGAATGAGGTGTGGAAGTATCATAATGTAAGGTGTATGTAAAGTGCATGGATGCGTGAATATGTGTGTGTGAACATGACTGAATGAAAACTAGGCAAAACGACAAAGGAACAAACAAATCATGAGCATACCTGGAGGAGCAGAGAGAGAGAGAGATGATTAGTAAGCAGTTTTATACCCTGAGCCCAGGTGGCTCCAATCACTAACGACACTCCTCTGCCTGCAGGAGGAACCGCCCCCTGCACTGCAGAGGAGGAGCCGTGACAGTAGCCTCATCCTGTGTGTTTGTATTGTTGTCAAACTAAACCAGGGTAAACAGAGCAGCCAGGTCGCTCAAGAGCCTCTGAAAAATTGCCGTCCATCCAGGTAAGCAGGACGTCGGGAGATTATTTCAAAACTGGCCACTAGGTGCAACGGTGAGCGCTATTTCCATCATGTAGGCTAGGGTTTTGCTCGGCCATTGTGGACGGGGATGGTGGATGGGCGTAAGCCGCGAGCTCCAGCTCTGAGGATTGCGTGTACAATCTCAGTGCCAGGCACTCTTTTTTTCCCTTTTTTTCCCCCATCCCAAACCTTAACCATTGATAATTGATGCCTAAACCTAAATGTGGAGTTGTTTTTGTTTTAACTAGGGCTGTCAAATTTAATAACAAGTTAACATGGACCTTTTTAATGCCCTAGCTATTTTGGATGCCGTTAATTGCGTCTCCATTTCTTCACCTTAAGGACCCACGTGTTTCCGCATGGACCCTTTTAAGCGCAACACACAACACGCTCTGTGCTGTGTGTACCTGGTTTTGGTAGTGCTGTCTGTCTCTATAGTGGTGCTTAAACATCCGCAGCTTCGTGCCGCCATAAAGACAATCCCATGCGTCTCTTTAGATAACACAAAGATTATCAATTACATTGACAAGATAGCCAAGTGACCGGTCCAACAATGGAAATTAAATGAATGAAGGCAGGCGAGATCAGGTGGGACCATTCTAACCAATGAGAGGGCAGATACGCATGTGAACAACAGGCACAACTAAGTAATTTTTCTCAAATTTGCCAGAATACCACATGCATCCACTTATATCAGTACATTTGTAACAGCCTAAACATTACGGAACTTATATTTTATCAAATAAGCCTCACGTAATTTGACAATCTCTCATAGACCTCCACGCGGACAGATTTTTTGGGTGGAGTACATCCTCTCTCTTCGCCTCTTCCTCCCTGGATAACAGCAAAACATCATTTGTACAGAAGTAGCTAGCTACTTATGCTAGTTAGTTAGCTGAATGCCTCTTGATTCAAATAACTTCCCACAATGATTTTAATCAGAACAGGACATCCATTCAATTTAGCTACTGTTTTTATTGTAGTTCTCAGATCAAAAGATTTAAGAAAAGTATCCCAATTCTAGTAGTAGCAGCTTGTGACTAGTTCATGTTGAAGAGCATGGATAAGTAGCCTAGGCTAGATCTAAAAGCTGTATTATATTTTACATTAACTCAGACCTGGTTGATCTGTTGTTATTGTCTACTTTGAAATTCATAACATTGTTGGACAGGTTTAAAAGCTCTTTGTTATTTGTATCAATAGAGCCAGTTATTTTTTCCTATAGTCAACCCTCCAATCATAAAATGGGAGAACACTCATTAGAATGCCTAAAGCTTTAACAGTACTTGTGTATGTGGTGTGCACAAGTGTTACATTTCAAGAACATTGATAAGAGAGAGTGGGCCTACTTAAACCTATGGAGCATAAATAGTTATGTTAGTGACTTGTGTTGTTTATGGGGAAAATGCTATTAAAACATTCTAATATAGATAATTTTGTGTTTATTACCCTTACAATCAAATCACAGTATGCCTATAACTATTTAGGGCCAAACTAATGCCATTAAATCGATTAATTGTTTTAATAATATGACAGCTCCAGTTTTAACCCTATCCCAAAACCTAACCCTTATCTTAACCATTCAAATGAATGCCAAAACTTGATTTTTATGGACAAATGTTGGATTCTGCAGTGAGACTGTGGAAGCTTGTTGAAACAGAGTGAGAGAGAATCAGGGGGACACACAGAAAAATACCTCCCGTATCTCTCTTTAATGTTCTACAGTAGTAACAGTAACACTAACCTCAGCAGCTTCCTACTAGAAACATGCTTACTGTTCACTCCTGGAACTAACACGTTCTCACAGGTGGGGTGTGTGTGTATGTGTAAAGGAGGTAGGGGGTAGGGGAGGAGCTATCAAGATGAAAACCCCACAAAACCCCATAATGACAAAGTGAATGCAACCAGCATCTCTCTACAGTTTCTAATATGCAGTGTATTAAATGGGCAATCTGGGATTGACACAGTGGCGACCTGTCATTCAGGGACCTGTCATTTTGAGCGCTACACTTTCCTGTTTTGCATGTTATTTTGGCATTAATACGTGTCACATCATTGTTGCAAACAATATCATTGACCTATAAAAGTTGCATACAAACATGGTCTCTTTTTTGTTTTCTTGAGTAAGGCAGCTCCAACATGCAGGTGTTTCAGCCTAGCTCAGTGCTTTCTGTGGTGATGGGGCAGCCAGCGGAAAATTTGGAGCATTGCGCCGTGATTGGCTCAGTGTTCTGTCACTCATGGGGACACTACGTCACCGCCAAATCTAGGGGTGAGGGGGTGTCTACCCTAGGGGTAGATCTAGAAAATTCAAGCCCCTTGGGTGCTGCCATAGAGTTCCAATATAAGTGTCCAAGAAGGCTGAAGGTCATTGGCCACAGATAAAATTATGTCAAATGACGTTATATCTGCTGTAGCTTTGATTGGACTGATCATGTCAACATCATACTTTCAAAATCTTAGCTAGCAGTCATCATCATGAATCAAGTCAACAATCTACTGGTAAATCCTTTTTAATCCTTGTCATATGAAGATAAATAATTAAGAAAATTATAGATAAAACATATCGGTGCTCATCAGTCATTGGACATGATCATTACACAACAAGTTGAAAATCACAAATTCAACAATGAGTGGTTTGGAAGGATTCAGAGGCTAACTGCAAGCACTGCAAAGCAGTCATGTGCCTGCTATTCAGTGGAGTGGCTGTGTGGTCCCAAGTCTAAGATTAACTTCTTATGGCTGAAGGGGCAGTATTGAGTAGCTTGGATGAAAGGTGCACAGAGGTGCCCAGAGTAAACGGCCTGCTCCTATGTCATAGTTGCTAATATATGCATATTATTATTAGTATTGGATAGAAACCACTCTGAAGTGTCTAAAACTGTTTGAATTATGTCTGTGTGTATAACAGAACTCATATGGCAGGCAAAAACCTGAGAAGTTCCACTTTCTGTTTGGATTTCTTCTGGGGTGGCAGATTTTCAACCAAGCTCTCATTGAAATTACAGCGAGATATGGATGAGTTTAGTTCCACTAGTTGTCAACAGTCAATAGAACTTTGTCTGATGACTCTAATGTGAAGGGGGGCCGAATGAGACAGGAATGAGTAATCACTGCCGTGAGGTGACCACGCATTGAACTAGCGCGTTCACGTGAGAGGGAGCTCCGTTCCATCGGTCAACTGAAGTCAATGTAATTCTCCGGTTGGAACGTTATTCAAGATGTATGTTAACGGGCCTCCCGGGTGGCGCAGTGGTCTAGGGCACTGCATCGCAGCGCTAGCTGTGCCACCAGAGTCTCTGGGTTCGCGCCCAGGCTCTGTCGCAGCCGGCCGCGACCGGGAGGTCCGTGGGGCGACGAACAATTGGCCTAGCGTCGCCTGGGTTAGGGAGGGTTTGGCCGGTAGGGATATCCTTGTCTCATCGCGCTCCAGCAACTCCTGTGGCGGGCCAGGCGCAGTGCGCGCTAGCCAAGGGGGCCGGGTGCACGGTGTTTCCTGCGACACATTGGTGCAGCTGGCTTCCGGGTTGGAGGCGCGCTGTGTTACAGAAGCAGTGCGGCTTGGTTGGGTTGTGCTTCAGGGGACGCATGGCTTTCAACCTTCGTCTCTCCCGAGCCCGTACGGGAGTTGTAGCAATGAGACAAGATAGTAATTACTAGCGATTGGATACCATGAAAATTGGGGAGAAAAGGGGGTAAAAAAAATTAAAAAAGAAGAAAAAAAAAGATGTATGTTAACAACATTCTAAAGATTGATTCAGTACATCGTTTGACATGTTTCTACTGACTGTTACGGAACTTTTGGACATTTCGTCACGTTATAGTGGTCGCGCTTTGTGACTTTGGTTAGCGCGTTTGGTAAACAATTCCAAAGTAGCTAATTGGACATAAATAACGGACATTATCGAACAAATCAAGCATTTATTGTGGACCTGGGATTCCTAGGACTGCATTCTGATGAAGTTCATCAAAGGTAAGGAAACATTTATCATGTATTTTCTGGTTTCTGTTGAGTCCAACATGGCGGCTAATTTGGCTATTGTTCTGAGCTCCGTCTCAGATTATTGGATGGTTTATTTTTCCGTGAAGTTTTTTTGAAATCTGACACAGCGGTTGCATTAAGGAGAGGTATATCTATAATTCCATGTGTATAACTTGTATTATCATCTACATTTATGATGAGTATTTCTGTTCAAACTATGTGGCTATGCACTATCACTGGATGTTTTTGGAACTAGTGAATGTAACGTGCCAATGTAAACTCAGATTTTTTTATATAAATATGAACTTTATCAAACAAAACATGCATGTATTGTGTAAAATGAAGTCCTATGAGTGTCATCTGATGAAGATCATCAAAGGTTAGTGATTAATTTTATCTCTATTTCGGCTTTTTGTGAAAGCTATCTTTCGCTGGAAAAATGGCTGTGCTTATTGTGGTTTTGTGGTGACCTAACATAATCGTTTGTAGTGCTTTCGCTGAAAAGCATATTTGAAATCGGACACTTTGGTGTGATTAACAACAAGATTACCTTTAAAATGATATAAGACATTATGAGATTTCTGTTGTTTGAATTTGGCGCCCTGCACTTTCACTGGCTGTTGTCATATCATCCCGGTGACGGGATTGCAGCCATAAGAAGTTTTAAGGGCCTATTTTCCAAGTTCAAAATTATAAACGTTCAACATTGGCCATACTGTCAATGAAGTTTGATTTGTGCCACGCTCAAAACAACTGTTAATTCGGAACTGCAAAATCTGACTTTAGTGAGTTCAAGACAACTGGGAACTCGGGAAAAACAAGCTACGACTGGCAAAATACGTTTAGAACTTTCATCCAACTCTGAATTTTACATTCGGAACTCGGGGCTCTTTCTAGAGATACAACTTGAAGATCAATGACATCTTCATAATTAAAAAAAAATGGCGAGTTCCCAGTTGTCTTGAAAGCACTTTCAATTCAGAGAATGTCAAACTTTGATGATAAAGTTTGATGACAAAATCTGCCCAGGAAGGACCTTCCTGTTGAAATGAGCACAGCACAACAAGGTGAGTCCAAAAATGTCTTGTATGCTGCTAGATAAATTATGTAATATGACAGTGAGATATGTATACTGTAGAAAGAGAAAGTAATAAGAAAGTAATACTAAGTGTATGCTGTGTGTCACGGCCGTTAAATGAAGTGGACCAAGGTGCAGCGTGGTGAGCGTACATTTTCTTTTTTATTAGAAATGACGCCGACAAAACAATAAACAATACAAAACAAACCGTGAAGCTTTAGGCTAAGTGCCACAAACAAAGTCAACTTCCCACAAAGACAGGTGGGAAAAAGGGCTACCTAAGTATGGTTCTCAATCAGAGACAACGATAGACAGCTGTCCCTGATTGAGAACCCTACCCGGCCAAAACATAGAAATACAAATAATAGAACATAGAATACCCACCCCAACTGACACCCTGACCAAACCAAAATAGAGACATAAAAAGGATCTCTAAGGTCAGGGTGTGACAGTACCCCCCCCCCCCCCCTCCCCCCAAAGGTGCGTACTCCGGCCGCAAAAACCTAAACCTGTAGGGGAGGGTCTGGGTGGGCATCTATCCGCGGTGGCGGCTCAGGTGCGGAACGCAGACCCCGCTCCACCACTAGCTCAACCCACTTTGGTGGCACCTCTGGTGCGGGGACCCTCGTTGTCGACCCCGGACTGGGCACCCTCGCTGCGGGCCCCGGACTGGGCACCCTCGCTGCGGGCCCGGACTGGAGACCGTCGCTGGGGGCCCCGGACTGGGGACCGTCGCTGGAGGCTCCGGACTGGGGACCGTCGCTGGAGGCTCCGGACAGGGGACCGTCGCTGGAGGCTCCGGACAGGGGACCGTCGCTGGAGGCTCCGGACTGGGGACCGTCGCTGGAGGTTCCGGACTGGGGACCGTCGCTGGAGGCTCCGGACTGGGGACCGTCGCTGGAGGCTCCGGACAGGGGACCGTCGCTGGAGGCTCCGGACAGGGGACCGTCGCTGGAGGCTCCGGACTGGGGACCGTCGCTGGAGGTTCCGGACTGGGGACCGTCGCTGGAGGCTCCGGACTGGGGACCGTCGCTGGAGGCTTCGTGCCATGACTCCTTGCTGGAGGCTTCTTGCCATGGATCATCGCTGGAGGCATCTTGCCATGGATCATCAATCGAGGCTTCTTTCCATGGATCATCACTGGAGGCTTTTTGCCATGGATCATCACTGGAGGCTTTTTGCCATGGATCATCACTGGAGGCTTCGTGCCATGGATCATCAATGGAGTGAGTAGTCGTATGGGCAGTCTGGTACGTGGAGCTGCCACAGGGCTCACCAGGCTGGGGAACCATAGAGGAGGATTAGTTCTGGGCGCAGGCACAGGACTCACCAGGCTGGAGAGACATATAGGAGGCCTTGTCCTTGGCAGAGGCACCGGATACACTGGGCCGTGGAGGCACACTGGAGGTCTCGAGCTTAGAGCCTCCACAACCCGTCCTGGCTGGGTGGTTATCTTCACCCTGCAAATGCGGGGCGCTGGCACAGGACGCACTGGGCTGTGCAGATGTACCGGAGACACAGTGCGCAGAGCCGGCGCAGGATATACTGGGCCGAGGAGGCGCACTGGAGGTCTGGAGAGCAGGGCTGGCACAAACCGTCCTGGCTGGATGCTCACCCTAGCCCGGCAGATGCGGGGAGCTGGAATGTAGCGCACTGGGCTAAGAACGCGTACTGGAGACACCGTGCGCTCCACCGCATAACACGGTGCCTGACCAGTACGACGCTCGCCACGGTAAGCACGGGGAGTTGGCTCAGGTCTCCAACCTGACTCAGCCAAACTCCCCGTGTGCCCCCCCCAAAACAATTCTGGGGCTGCATCTCGGGCTTCCTTGCTAGCCGTGTTCCCTCGTAACGCTGCCGCTCTGCTTTCGCTGCCTCCAGTTCCTCCCGTGGACGGCGATACTCCCCAGCCTGCCTCCAGGGTCCCTTACCGTCCAGGATTTCCTCCCAAGTCCATGTATCCTGAACACGCTGCTCCTCCTTACCCCGCTGCTTGGTCCGTTGGTGGTGGGAAGTTCTGTCACAGCCGATAGATGAAGTGGACCAAGGTGCAGCGTGGTGAGTGTACATTTTCTTTTTTATTAGAAATGACGCCGACAAAACAATAAACAATACAAAACAAACTGTGAAGCTTTAGTCAAGTTCCCACAAAGACAGGTGGGAAAAAGTGCTACCTAAGTATGGTTCTCAATCAGAGACAACGATAGACAGCTGTCCCTGATTGAGAACCCTACCCGGCCAAAACATAGAAATACAAATAATAGAACATAGAATACCCACCCCAACTCACACCCTGACCAAATCAAAATAGAGACATAAAAATGATCTCTAAGGTCAGGGCGTGACACTGTGTAGTAAGCTGTTAGTAGTGCTTGTGCCTCATCCTAATAATTTGGTCTATTTTCATCTCTTAATTTCACCTACTGATCTGACTTGATGATGAACATCAAATCAAATCAAATGTATTTATATAGCACTTCTTACATCAGCTGATATCTCAAAGTGCTGTATAGAAACCCAGCCTAAAACCCCAAACAGCAAGCAATGCAGGTGTAGAAGCACGGTGGCTAGGAAAAACTCCCTAGAAAGGCCAAAACCTAGGAAGAAACCTAGAGAGGAACCAGGCTATGAGGGGTGGCCAGTCCTCTTCTGGCTGTGCCGGGTGGAGATTATAACAGAACATGGCCAAGGAGTAAATGTCAGTTGGCTTTTCATAGCCGATCATTAAGAGTATCTCTACCGCTCCTGCTGTCTCTAGAGAGTTGAAAACAGCAGGTCTGGGACAGGTAGCACGTCCGGTGAACAGGTCAGGGTTCCATAGCCGCAGGCAGAACAGTTGAAACTGGAGCAGCAGCACGGCCAGGTGGACTGGGGACAGCAAGGAGTCATCATGCCAGGTAGTCCTGAGGCATGGTCCTAGGGCTCAGGTCCTCCGAGAGAGAGAGAGAGAGAGAAAGAAAAAGAGAGAATTAGAGAGAACATACTTAAATTCACACAGGACACCTGATAAGACAGGAGAAATAGTCCAGATATAACAGACTGACCCTAGCCCCCCGACACATAGCCTACTGCAGCATAAATACTGGAGGCTGAGACAGGAGGGGTCAGGAGACACTGTGGCCCCATCCGATGATACCCCCGGACAGGGTCAAACAGGAAGGATATAACCCCACCCACTTTGCCAAAGCATAGCCCCCACACCACTAGAGGGATATCTTCATCCACCAACTTACCATCCTGAGACAAGGCCGAGTATAGCCCACAAAGATCTCCGCCACGGCACAACCCAAGGGGGGGCGCCAACCCAGACAGTATCACGATCTCTTTCAATAATGGCAGTTATGGAGGACGTCTTTATTCTTGTGAGATTGCTAAGGCGAACACCGCCATGTTTAGTTTTTCCCAACCTAGGTAGAGGCACAGGAAAGGTCTCAATGGGGATAGCTGAGCTGACTACACTGACTGTGCTAGTGGCAGACTTCACTAAGCTGGCAGGCTGGCTAACAGCCTGCTGCCTGGCCTGCACCCTATTTCATTGTGGAGCTAGGGGAGTTAGAGCCCTGTCTATGTTCGTAGATAAGATGAGAGCACCCCTCCAGCTAGGAGGGAGTCCGTCACTCCTCAACAGGCCAGGCTTGGTCCTGTTTGTGGGTGAGTCCCAGAAAGAGGGCCAATTATCTACAAATTCTATCTTTTGGGAGGGGCAGAAAACAGTTTTCAACCAGCAATTGAGTTGTGAGACTCTGCTGTAGAGCTCATCACTCCCCCTAACTGGGAGGGGGCCAGAGACAATTACTCGATGCCGACACATCTTTCTAGCTGATTTACACGCTGAAGCTATGTTGCGCTTGGTGACCTCTGACTATTTCATCCTAACATCGTTGGTGCGGACGTGGATAACAATATCTCTATACTCTCTACACTCGCCAGTTTTAGCTTTAGCCAGCACCATCTTCAGATTAGCCTTAACGTTGGTAGCCCTGCCCCCTGGTAAACAGTGTATGATCGCTGGATGATTCTTTTTAAGTCTAATATTGCGGGTAATGGAGTCGCCAATGACTAGTGTTTTCAATTTGTCAGAGCTAATGGTGGGAAGCTTCGGCATCTCAGACGCCGTAACGGGAGGAGTAGAGACCAGAGAATGCTCAGCCTCTGACTCCGACTCGCTGCTTAATTAATGGGGAGAACAGGTTGAAAGTTTCTGTCGGCTGAATGAGCGACACCGGTTGAGCATTCCTACAGCATTTCCCTCCAGAAGCCATGAGAAAGTTGTCTGGCTGCGGGGACCGTGCGAGGGGATTTATACTAACGTTACTATCTGTACTTACTGGTGGCACAGACGCTGTTTCATCCTTTCCTACACTGAAATTACCCTTGCCTAACGATTGCGTCTGAAGCTGGGCTTGCAGCACAGCTATCCTCGCCGTAAGGCGATCGTTCTCCTGTATATTATGAGTACAGCGACTGCAATTAGAAGGCATCATGTTAATGTTACTACTTAGTTTCGGCTGTTGGAAGTCCTGACGAACCATGTCCAGATAAAACATCCGGAGTGAAAAAGTTGAGTGAGGGAAAAACAAAATATATAAGCGGTAATTAAAAAGTAAAAAACGTAAAGTTGTCAGGTAGCAAAGTAAGGTTGGCAACAAAACGCACAGCATCACGTAAACAAGTCTGCAAGTTGGATTAGGGTTAGGGTTCAAGTTTAGGGTTATGGTTAGGTGTATGGTTATGGTTAGAGTAAGGTTTGAAGCTAGAGTCAGGATTGAACCAGGATGTGGACAGGGTAAGGGTGTCATGGGGGTGTACTAGAGGTGAAGTCAGGTGCAGGAGAGCAGAGTAATGTTAACAGGCGCACTTTTATTTTCGTTCCAAAAGCGAGAGCACTACATACATCAAACGCGCTCAAAACACGGAACATAACAAAAGTAAAGCGTGTAATAAAACACCACAATAACATGAACCAATTACACACAAATACCTGATGGGAAACAGAGGGTTGAATACAAGTAGTTTGATTGGGGAAATGAAAACCAGGTGTGTATGGAACAAGACAAGACAAATGGATATATGTAAAATGGAGCGGCGATGGCTAGAAAGCGGCACGAACAAGGAGAGAAGCCGACTTCGGCGGAAGTCGTGACAAAGGGTTAGGGATAGGGATAGGGGTTAGTTAGGGCTAGTTGACAGTATTAGCTAATGATGGCACAGCTCATTATTTCTCAATGCACCATGAATGTCCATGTGTAATTTGAACTGAGGATGTAATCAATGGTCGACGAATGGGGTCTTCTCTGGAACATCCCTGTCCAAAACAGGTCATGTCACTTTTGTGTGTGACGGCTCACAATCACTCAACCTTGCCCTGTGACACACGCACACACATGCACACACACACAGCCTTGTTATATATGAGTCCATGTGACAATGGAATGAGGCACCAGTCAAATGTTTTACGAATAACATGTATTATCTTAATCACGTTAAATCCGTGAAACCAGGAGGTCGCTTTCTATTCCCCAGATTACTATAGTATTTTTTACCTCTTCAAACATTCATCAGTTCTATCCAGACAGATCTCTGTTAAGATTTTCATAGCAGTTTGAATTATAAAAATCTCTTTATTTCTTGCCCTTCACTCTCCCTCCACCTTTCTCTCTCCCTCCCTCCCCTCCATTTTTCTCCCTCCACTCTCTATCTCTCGCTCTACCTCACCCTTTCCATTTCCTCTTCTGCCGTCGTTTTTTCTCTTATTCATCCTGTTCGTTTTGTTGGGCTGTTTCTGTGCATTTTGTCTGGCACTGCTCCACCTCTATGTAGCTGTGAAACATTAATGCATGCTAATGTATTATTAACACACATCCAGTTAATCTCTCCCTCTCTCTCTTTCTGCAAGATTCTCTCATTTCACTGCTGCATTTTTCCTCTACCTCTCTCTCTGGAATTATCTCTCTCCACTATCACGCCATCTGTGACCGACCGCCTTGATTCGTTCTTATGTAGCAAAATTTGAAATTGTGTTTTGTACATGGGATAAAAGCAGAGACACAGAGCTACAAAATGATATATCATACACTGCATTCAAGGAAGAATGGGAAAGTAATTATGTGGTGGAGCATGTGCATGGTCCGCCAGGCACAATACCAGAGCACAAACTTGTTCTTGTTTTGTCCACTGCAGCCTTTGCTGGATGACATGCCTTCATCAATCAAGTAGTTGACTTGTTGTGGTATTCCTTCACAGCAGACACCAAACAAGCCTCACTTGCGAGAAGTTAAAAAGTAGAGGATACCTGGCTGCATAGGGTCAGAACGATAGTGCACCTGCAAACAAAAAAAGAACATTAAGATATATTAAAATGAATTGTTTCCCACCTGTCAGTCTGCTCAGTGAAAGGCATTTGCCTGTGTCACATTGGCATGAATGATTTGGGAGACAGGCGCAGGAATACGTATTTTTTATTTTTATTAAGCCCAAATTACGATGTGCCGTGTAAAGGCACGGGGACGAAGACCAAACAAACACGTAACAAAACACAGGGTAGAAACCCCCCAAAAAAGAGCGAGGAGTACCTCAAATAAATAGCATGATTAACCCACGGGACGAGACCCATAATCATCTGTGCAATCCACAATGGCACGAAAGCCAAAACACACAGCACAGGTACTCACACGCACCAACGGACATTGTAGCAATAATGGACAGCCCAATGGAAACCAAAGGGCGCACTTATACAAGTACTAATCAGTGGGAATATGGGACAGGTGTGCGTAATGAAAGTTCCGGAGGATCCGTGACAGCCTGCTTCCCATATCTATCTATCTATCTATCTATCTATCTATCTATCTATCTATCTATCTATCTATCTATCTATCAATTCAATTCAATTCAATTCAATTCAAGGGGCTTTATTGGCATGGGAAACATGTGTTAACATTGCCAAAGCAAGTGAGGTAGATAATATACAAAAGTGAAATAAACAATAAAAATTAACAGTAAACATTACACATACAGAAGTTTCAAAACAATAAAGACATGACAAATGTCATATTATATATATACAGTGTTGTAACAATGTACAAATGGTTAAAGCACACAAGTTAAAATAAATAAACATAAATATGGGTTGTATTTACAATGGTGTTTGTTCTTCACTGGTTGCCCTTTTCTTGTGGCAACAGGTCACAAATCTTGCTGCTGTGATGGCACACTGTGGAATTTCACCCAGTAGATATGGGAGTTTATCAAAATTGGATTTGTTTTCGAATTCTTTGTGGATCTGTGTAATCTGAGGGAAATATGTCTCTCTAATATGGTCATACATTGGGCAGGAGGTTAGGAAATATCTATCTATCTATCTATCTATCTATCTATCTATTTCAATTCAATTCAATTCAAGGGGCTTTATTGGCATGGGAAACATGTGTTAACATTGCCAAAGCAAGTGAGGTAGGTAATATACAAAAGTCAAATAAACAATAAAAATGAACAGTAAACATTACACATACAGAAGTTTCAAAACAATAAAGACATTACAAATGTCATATTATATATATGCAGTGTTGTAACAATGTACAAATGGTTAAAGCACACAAGTTAAAATAAATAAACATAAATATGGGTTGTATTTACAGTGGTGTTTGTTCTTCACTGGTTGCCCTTTTCTTGTGGCAACAGGTCACAAATCTTGCTGCTGTGATGGCACACTGTGGAATTTCACCCAGTAGATATGGGAGTTTATCAAAATTGGATTTGTTTTCGAATTCTTTGTGGATCTGTGTAATCTGAGGGAAATATGTCTCTCTAATATGGTCATACATTGGGCAGGAGGTTAGGAAGTGCAGCTCAGTTTCCACCTCATTTTGTGGGCAGTGTGCACATAGCCTGTCTTCTCTTGAGAGCCATGTCTGCCTACGGCGGCCTTTCTCAATAGCAAGGCTATGCTCACTGAGTCTGTACATAGTCAAAGCTTTCCTTAAGTTTGGGTCAGTCACAGTGGTCAGGTATTCTGCCACTGTGTACTCTCTGTTTAGGGCCAAATAGCATTCTAGTTTGCTCTGTTTTTTTGTTAATTCTTTCCAATGTGTCAAGTAATTATCTTTTTGTTTTCTCATGATTTGGTTGGGTCTAATTGTGCTGTTGTCCTGGGGCTCTGTGGGGTGTGTTTGTGTTTGTGAACAGAGCCCTAGGACCAGCTTGCTTAGGGGACTCTTCTCCAGGTTCATCTCTCTGTAGGTGATGGCTTTGTTATGGAAGGTTTGGGAATCGCTTCCTTTTAGGTGGTTGTAGAATTGAACGGCTCTTTTCTGGATTTTGATAATTAGTGGGTATCGGCCTAATTCTGCTCTGCATGCATTATTTGGTATATCTATCTATCTATCTATCTATCTATCTATCTATCTATCTATCTATCTATCTATCTATCTATCTATCTATCTATCTATCTATTGCTTGCTTGCTTGCTTGCTTGCTTGCTTGCTTGCTTGCTTGCTTGTTCAGTAGGTGCCCCCAGAGACAACTGCAGGTCTTGACAAGAGGTCTTGCAGTCAGCAACCATCTTCTGGTAGACAGATCGCTCATTCTGAACAAGCAGGAGATGCTGCTCTTGCTTCGCTAATTTAACAGCTTCTGGCAGATTGGTAGATCTGAAGACCTGATAGTTGTTCCTCTGGCACTGTCAGCACAGGTCTGTCCTGAGGCTTAGTGCTTGAGATGTGAGGCAGCAATTGTCTCCACAGATTCCTGAAGGAAGTCAGCACGACTACACGTAGCTCTGGAAAATACAGAAATGATGTGAGATCAATAAAAGTAGTGCCAATCATGTTAGAGGTCAATTAAATCATCAAAATGTGTTGTTTATGCTTTACATGCCAAGTGTTGTCATCGATTCCTCGTAGACGCCACACTGCTGCTTTTGTCACATGGGATGGCAGCAGCTTTCCACCAAAGTGTTTGTGTTCTGGGTGGTGTCCTGGTAATACTACTGCATTATCCTCTGGGTGGTGTCCTGGTAATACTACTGCATTATCCTCTGCGTAGTTGATGATGAAGTTCACAACACACTGTAAGTCCTCGTGCTTCACGTGTAACCTGTGCTTGCTTGGGCCAGCTCTCTTTTTGATAGGCAGCATCAGACCATTCTCCTTGTATGACTGGTGGAGGAGAGTCAGGCGTGTTCTGCTGATGCTGAAAGACAAATTCCAGATACAAATATTTTACCATTATTATACAATAGATGGCCGTAATCACTGTCAGACACACCTGGCTAACTTTATGGATCATGTAAACATCTGGTGAAGTGGAGTCTTTTGTTTAGACATGCTAGCTAAACAATGGTAATCCTAATCCATAGAGTACTAGCAATACAAACCAATTGTCATAGCTAGCTAAAGTTAACCAACTAGTTTCAATAGTAGCTAGGCTAAAACTAGCAATGCAAATGGGTTTCTGAGATAAAATTACTACACAGGTCATACACGTAATTTTAGCTAGCGAGCCAGCCATCTAACGCCAGCTAGCTAGCTAACAGTAAGCTTTAACTTGTAATCACAATAACTTTCTGACAAAATTAGAAACTTATAATATCTGAAACTATATCTAGACTCTTATCTGTATACATGGATGAACGCTTCATGGCAGACTGCAACCCCTTTCATTAAATAAGATGTCCTGTTTTGTTTATGTTTTGATTTGCATTGCACACTGACCGTGTGCAATGCCATAAGAATAATCAGATCTTTCTCCCTCTCTGTGGGGGTACATGGTTGCCCTTAGTTTGGAGATATAATCTGAAATCAAACGCCAGAATTATATTAATCTCCTTATCATACTCTGCTTCTACCAGACATTCAACTGATTTCAAAACTCGGTCAACTTCTTCTGTGACAACAACACTGTTGATCGCCATTTCTTCTCCATCACTGTCATCAGAAGACTATAATGTCTTCTTCAATTAAAATGTCTTTACCTAAATCAGGGATTTCCTCATTGTCTGATTCATTTTCAGAGTCAGAAAGAGTCAGCATGGCACGATTGTCCTCCAGAAAGTAGTCCATCACCACTTTTCCCCTCTGACCTTCGTCGATAGTGACTGATAAGTTCAGGGCAGCAATGTCATTGAGAGCAGTAGCAACATATTTGCAGTTCTCCATGGCTAACGTTATATATTTCTAAAAAACTGCAGTAGAAAGGATTATCTATGCATAACAAGCAGCTCATTTTATAAACAGAAGATGCTACATGGCAGACCAATCTGAAACTCATCTCTCGGCATGTCCAGCCCACTCATTGTCTCAGCCAATCATGGCTAGCGGGAAGGTTCCTGACTTTTTCTGTGGCTAAACCAACTAGGATCGTAATTTAACTTCTACTTGATCACCATCCCATCCCATCCTCATCAGTAAAAAAGCTGACTAGCATAGCCTAGCATAGCGCCACAAGTAAATACTAGCATATAAATATCATGAAATCACAAGTCCAAGACACCAAATGAAAGATACACATCTTGTGAATCCAGCCATCATTTCCGATTTTTAAAATGTTTTACAGCGAAAACACAATATGTATTTCTATTAGCTTAACACAATATCAAAAGACTCAACCGCGTATTTTCAAAAAAAAATTACCGCATAGGTAGCTTTCACAAAACCGACCAAATAGAGATATAATTAGTCACTAACCAAGAAACAACTTCATCAGATGACAGTCTTATAACATGTTATACAATAAATCTATGTTTTGTTCGAAAATGTGCATATTTGAGGTATAAATCATAATTTTACATTGCAGCTACCATAAAAAAATATCACCAAAGCAGCCGGAATAATTACAGAGAGCAACGTGAAATACCTAAATACTCATCATAAAACATTTATGAAAAATACATGGTGTACAGCAAATGAAAGATAAACATCTTGTGAATCCAGCCAATATTTCCAATTTTTTAAGTGTTTTACAGCGAAAACACAATATAGCATTATATTAACTTACCACAATAGCCAACCACACAACCGCATTCATTCACCGCAAAGGTAGCGATCGCAAAAAAACAGCAAAAGATATGCAATTATTCACCAACCTTGACAAACTTCATCAGATGACAGTCCTATAACATCATGTTACACAATACATATATGTTTTGTTCGAAAATGTGCATATTTAGCGGTACAAATCGTGGTTTTACAATGTGAATACGTAGTCTAAATGCACAAAATTATCCGGAGATATTTTGGACAGTCACCTAATCTAATCAAATAACTCATCATAAACTTTACTAAAAAATACATGTTGTACAGCAAATGAAAGATACACTAGTTCTTAATGCAACCGCTGTGTTAGATTTTTTTTAATAACTTTAGTACGACATACAGCTTACGTTATAGCGAGACAGCGCCCGCCAAAACGCTGGATAATAGAACTAAACATTTTCCACAGAAATACGAAATAACATCATAAATGGTTCCTACTTTTGCTGAGCTTCCATCAGAATCTTGTACAAGGAGTCCTTTGTCCAGAATAAATCGTTGTTTGGTTTTAGAATGTCCTCTTCGCCTGTCGAATTAGCAACCATAGCAAGCCATGTGGCGCAAAGATGTCCATCTTCACCAAACGCAGAGAACGGAAAACGCCAAAACTCCCGATAAACGTTCAATAATCTGATAAAACTATATTGAAAAAACATACTTTACGATGATATTATCACATGTATCAAATAAAATCAAAGCCGGAGTTATTAGACGTCTATACCGAACGCTATTCAGAAGCCAATGGCGATGTCCTTCCCGCGCCTTGCTTGACAAAGGAAATTGGGGTCACGTCATTCCAAGAGCTCTTGTTCGACCTCAGATCAAGCTAGACACCCCATTCCACCTCCCACTGCCTGTTGACATCTAGTGGAAGGCGTATGAAGTGCATGTATATCCATAGATTTCAAGCAAATGAATAGGAAGGCCCTGGAACAGAGCCTCGATTTCAGATTTTTCACTTCCTGACAGGAAGTTTGCTGCAAAATGAGTTCTGTTTTACTCACAGATATAATTCAATTATTTTAGAAACTTGAGAGTGTTTTCTATCCAATAGTAATAATAATATGCATATTGTACAAGCAAGAATAGAGTACGAGGCAGTTTAATTTGGGCACGATTTTTTACAAAGTGAAAATAGCGCCCCCCTATTGACAACTTTATTCGTATTTACAGATGGCGTACAAGTTTGTTATTAAGGCACATGAAAGTTCAAATGTTCCAGAAGGCATTTCTCCAAAAAAACGCATTTAATAAAAAATAACATTCAAATGACTCTCCTAAGAAGTTGTGACTTGCGACACACGCTTAGTTTCCTGAAACGAGTCATCTCTCTATACTGTACCTCTCGTTATCCATCTGTATATCACCTCATCTCTAGGTTTATCATTCTCTCCGACTGTCTCATTCCTTGTTCACTCCTCTTTCACTGCTCTCCCTCATTCCCTGTGTAATCCCTCTCCCTCTCCCAATCTGTTTCACTCCCTCCCCTCTGATTCCCCATATTGCTCTCTCTCTTTCTATCTCTCTCCCTCTCTCTCCACTTCTATGTTAAGAGGGTCTAAATGAGACAGATTTTGTTTTGGCCCTGCGTGGCATGTTTGAGTGTGTTTTCTGGATGAGTGTATGCCTATATGTGGTTGGTGTGTGTGATATTTTGTCTTCCAGCGTGCCTTGGATTGTGTTCTCTCCCAGACTTCCTTTAATTTACCCCCTCCCCCTCCCCTTCCTTCAGTCTCTTCTTTATCGTTTTGTTCCTTTCATCCTCCCCTCTAACTCTCCTCCTCTCCTCTCTCTGTCCATCTCTCCATCCCTTCATCACAATTTCTCATCCCCCTTTATTTCTCCCTCACACCATCACTCCTTCCCACCGTCCACTGGGTCCTCTCCTTCTCCTCAATTTCCTCGATCTCTTCTATTATCTTCTTTGCCCCTATCCTCAATGATCACTCTCTCCCCACCCTGATCTCTCCCCACCTTGATCTCTCCCCACCTTGATCTCTCCCCACCCTGATCTCTCCCCACCTTGATCTCTCCCCACCCTGATCTCTCCCCACCTTGATCTCTCCCCACCTTGATCTCTCCCCACCCTGATCTCTCCCCACCTTGATCTCTCCCCACCCTGATCTCTCCCCACCTTGATCTCTCCCCACCTTGATCTCTCCCCACCTTGATCTCTCCCCACCCTGATCTCTCCCCACCTTGATCTCTCCCCACCCTGATCTCTCCCCACCTTGATCTCTCCCCACCCTGATCTCTCCCCACCTTGATCTCTCCCCACCTTGATCTCTCCCCACCCTGATCTCTCCCCACCTTGATCTCTCCCCACCTTGATCTCTCCCCACCCTGATCTCTCCCCACCTTGATCTCTCCCCACCCTGATCTCTCCCCACCTTGATCTCTCCCCACCCTGATCTCTCCCCACCCTGATCTCTCCCTACCCTGATCTCTTCCCACCTTGATCTCTCACCACCCTGATCTCCCAACCCTCTCTACTTCCTCCCTCATTCTCATTCTACTCCCCTCTCTCCAGCCAGCCCCATCTCTGCTCTCCCCTGACAGATAATCAATGCAGCCTGTGCCAGGGAGAGGCCCAGCATGGAATTACATTGGTATGGGCTGACAGTCAACTGAGCAACTGTGTGTGTGTGTGTGTGGCTAGTGGGTGGGTGGTTAGTGGTTTATACCTCCTCAAAGAACAGGTTCAGGTTCAAACATGGCCTTAGAGGATGTTGCTTCTGGTCTTGTTTGAGACCTCTTTTTCCCTTCCTCCTACACACATCCCAACATGCACTCTGCTTTACCTTAAGATATGATCAGATCAAGTCTGATTTCCATATAGGCAACTTAACAAACATTGTATAAAAACATGAAGATTGTAGTTGTGGATGAAGGAATGAGATAATACAATCTCGATCAATAGGACCCCCTTTCAATATTTTTCTCAAGAGTATTGTTTCAATGATATATACAGTAGACAAAAAATGTTAAGACAATTAATAGTTTTGCATAGGTACCATGAAATTACCATACACTATATTGGAAAGAACATTAATAATTGATTATCTATTGATCTATTGATCCAACTCCAACTTATTTCATGGGTCTGAACAAGGCCTATATTTCACTTTACAATATATGGACATTTAATGATCTTCTCCGCCCTGTCCTCTGTTGAACTCTCTGGCTGCCGTGGATACATTGCAGTCCTGTCCTCTGTTGAACTCTCTGGCTGCCGTGGATACATTGCAGTCCTGTCCTCTGTTGAACTCTCTGGCTGCCGTGGATACATTGCAATCCTGTCCTCTGTTGAACCTTCTGGCTGCCGTGGATACATTGCAGTCCTGTCCTCTGTTGAACTCTCTGGCTGCCGTGGATACATTGCAGTCCTGTACTTAACAAGCTTCATGTATCAATATCAAGATTGCCATCACCCTATTTCCACTGGCATTCCTTTGCACCCAGGGCAAGTTCAAATAAACACACACACGCACAAGCTCACTCACACACCCACCCACACTCACTCACCCTCACACTCTCTGGGCCGGCTGGCCATTAGTACTCTGAATGCAGGGCCGGAGAGGAGAGGAGCAGTCCGATCTGTAATGTATTTATCCCATCTCCAAGGTATTTAACCCTGGAAATACAGGAATGACTGGCCTCTACTCCCAGTGCTGACCTACAGCAATCCCACACCTCTATCCCCAACCCTCAACCCTGATAAAACTAACATTCCCAATGGACACACTGTGTACACTAACAAAATCCACATTCTCAATGCACACATTCTCATTTACATTTACATTTAAGTCATTTAGCAGACGCTCTTATCCAGAGCGACTTACAAATTGGTGCATTCACCTTATGATATCCAGTGGAACAACCACTTTACAATAGTGCATCTAACTATTTTAAGGGGGGGGGGGGGGGTTAGAGGGATTACTTTATCCTATCCTAGGTATTCCTTAAAGAGGTGGGGTTTCAGGTGTCTCCGGAAGGTGGTGATTGACTCCACTGACCTGGCGTCGTGAGGGAGTTTGTTCCACCATTGGGGTGCCAGAGCAGCGAACAGTTTTGACTGGGCTGAGCGGGAACTGTACTTCCTCAGAGGTAGGGAGGCGAGCAGGCCAGAGGTGGATGAACGCAGTGCCCTTGTTTGGGTGTAGGGCCTGATCAGAGCCTGAAGGTACGGAGGTGCCGTTCCCCTCACAGCTCCGTAGGCAAGCACCATGGTCTTGTAGCGGAAGCGAGTTTCAACTGGAAGCCAGTGGAGAGAGCGGAGGAGCGGGGTGACGTGAGAGAACTTGGGAAGGTTGAACACCAGACGGGCTGCGGCGTTCTGGATGAGTTGCAGGGGTTTAATGGCACAGGCAGGGAGCCCAGCCAACAGCGAGTTGCAGTAATCCAGACGGGAGATGACAAGTGCCTGGATTAGGACCTGCGCCGCTTCCTGTGTGAGGCAGGGTCGTACTCTGCGAATGTTGTAGAGCAAGAACCTACAGGAACGGGTCACCGCCTTGATGTTAGTTGAGAACGACAGGGTGTTGTCCAGGATCACGTCAAGGTTCTTAGTACTCTGGGAGGAGGACACAATGGAGTTGTCAACCGTGATGGCGAGATCATGGAACGGGCAGTCCTTCCCCGGGAGGAAGAGCAGCTCTGTCTTGCCGAGGTTCAGCTTGAGGTGGTGGTCCGTCATCCACACTGATATGTCTGCCAGACATGCAGAGATGCGATTCGCCACCTGGTTATCAGAAGGGGGAAAGGAGAAGATTAATTGTGTGTCGTCTGCATAGCAATGATAGGAGAGACCATGTGAGGATATGACAGAGCCAAGTGACTTGGTGTATAGCGAGAATAGGAGAGGGCCTAGAACAGAGCCCTGGGGGACACCAGTGGTGAGAGCACGTGGTGCGGAGACAGATTCTCGCCACGCCATCTGGTAGGAGCGACCTGTCTGGTAGGACGCAATCCAAGCGTGGGCCGCGCCGGAGATGCCCAACTCGGAGAGGGTGGAGAGGAGGATCTGATGGTTCACGGTATCAAAGGCAGCCGATAGGTCTAGAAGGATGAGAGCAGAGGAGAGAGAGTTAGCTTTAGCAGTGCGGAGCGCCTCCATGACACAGAGAAGAGCAGTCTCAGTTGAATGACTAGTCTTGAAACCTGACTGATTTGGATCAAGAAGGTCATTCTGAGAGAGATAGCAGGAGAGCTGGCCAAGGACGGCACGTTCAAGAGTTTTGGAGAGAAAAGAAAGAAGGGATACTGGTCTGTAGTTGTTCACATCGGAGGGATCGAGTGTAGGTTTTTTCAGAAGGGGTGCAACTCTCGCTCTCTTGAAGACGGCAGGGACGTAGCCAGCGGTCAAGGATGAGTTGATGAGCGAGGTGAGGTAAGGGAGAAGGTCTCCGGAAATGGTCTGGAGAAGAGAGGAGGGGATAGGGTCAAGCGGGCAGGTTGTTGGGCGGCTGGCCGTCACAAGACGCGAGATTTCATCTGGAGAGAGAGGGGAGAAAGAGGTCAAAGCACAGGGTAGGGCAGTGTGAGCAGAACCAGCGGTGTCGTTTGACTTAGCAAACGAGGATCGGATGTCGTCGACCTTCTTTTCAAAATGGTTGACGAAGTCATCCGCAGAGAGGGAAGAGGGGGGGGGGGGGGGATTCAGGAGGGAGGAGAAGGTGGCAAAGAGCTTCCTAGGGTTAGAGGCAGATGCTTGGAATTTAGAGTGGTAGAAAGTGGCTTTAGCAGCAGAGACAGAAGAGGAGAATGTAGAGAGGAGGGAGTGAAAGGATGCCAGGTCCGCAGGGAGGCGAGTTTTCCTCCATTTCCGCTCGGCTGCCCGGAGCCCGGTTCTTGAGCATGTGTGCATTCTCAATGCACGCATTCCCAATACACACATTCTCAATGTACACATTCTCAATGCACACATGCTCAATACATACATTCTTAATGCACACATTCTCAATGTACACATTCTCAATACACACATTCTCAATGTACACATTCTCAATGTACACATTCTCAATACACATATTCTCAATGCACGTATTCCCAATGCACACATTCCCAATGCACACATTCTCAATGCACACATGCTCAATACACACATTCTCAATACACACATTCTCAATACACACATTCTCAATGTACACATTCTCAATACACACATTCTCAATGCACACATTCCCAATACACACATTCCCAATACACCCATTCTCAATACACCCATTCTCAATACACCCATTCTCAGTACACACATGCTCAATACACACATTCTCAATACACACATTCTCAATACACACATTCTCAATGTACACATTCTCAATACACACATTCTCAATGCACACATTCCCAATACACACATTCCCAATACACCCATTCTCAATACACCCATTCTCAATACACCCATTCTCAGTACACACATTCTCAATACACCCATTCTCAGTACACACATTCTCAATACACCCATTCTCAGTACACACATTCTCAATACACCCATTCTCAGTACACACATTCTCAGTACACACATTCTCAGTACACACATTCTCAGTACACACATTCTCAGTACACACATTCTCAGTACACACATTCTCAGTACACAAAAGTTAGTGTGCTACGTCTAGGTGAGTTGTACTGTAATATATTTACTTTAAGTGACAGTGGACTGAACTAAAATATTACCAAGAGAGACGTAGTCATCCTCTAGATAACTAACCTTTCAGTAGGTGTATACACACACACACACACAGTGGGTTTGTTCCGGGGCTGTAGCTGGGGTGTAAGACGGGAGCTGTGAGCTGACAGCAGACAGGATAGAGCCAGCCTTAATCCAGAAAGGGAATGGAGCATGTCCTTAAACTATTACACTGACAGGGATGGGGCCTGAAACAGAGTGAGAAACACACACAGCCCTCAGAGCTAAACACACACACACACACACACACACACACACACACACACACACACACACACACACACACACACACACACACACACACACACACACACACACACACACACACACACACACACACACACACACACACACACACACACACACAGTCTTGTACAGCACACACACACACACACACCCCTCAGCTACACAAGTCCTGAACTCCTCTCCATCTTTCCTGATGTTCTCCTGTGAGACTGTTTGTCTGTTTCTCAACTATAAATCTGAAAGTCTCTCCATCAGAACACCCACAGGCACAACTCACTCACTGTAGGTTCTAGTCAGGTTGGATTACCTGGATTAGTGGAAAGAAGCCAGGAACACATTACTTTGAGTCCAACCTAAGTCACCCACTCACCTAACCTCTTCAACAGGTACACAAACAGATCCAGAAAGAAGGCGTTTATAGTAAATTACTAATTTACTGTATGTTTGAGTAAAGTAACACACCTACGTAGGAATAGTAGTTACAGAATAATCGTCATCAAATGTTACCCGGCTGCTGGCTATCTCGCAGTCCTTCTAATGTATTTTCTTGGTTCAAGCTCAATTCTCACACATTGCCACCCACAAATCCAAGACCGCAAATCCCATGGTCATCCCACCATTCCCAAGCTGTAGGGAAGCTTCTGCTTGATCAATACACTGATCAAAAAGAGGGGTCGAGTGAAAGCAGAAATCTGTAAGGAATATTTATACGACAAGAAGAGGGTTAATATATGCCGGCCCCAGATTGAATAAACCACTTCAATTGTTCCAGTAAAGCTTGGCAGAAAATGACCTTGCTAACTAAGTTATGTATCAGGCTTTCACCACTTGTTAAGTAGCAGTATTGTGATCAATTCTCTGTTGGAGGTAAGTTTCTTTGAACAGACCAGGGAACAGACCAGTTCCTTCCCGTGCACCGCTGGGCTGGCTGACGGAAACCAGCGCCCGGGTTCTTTCCACGCTCGATACACCCTCAACTACCAGACTGCTGTTCGCTGCACGCTGCCAAGCACACAGCTCATATAGTAATGATATGATGGGATAATCCGAGTGTAAGGGGTTATGGATGAGCGACGCGTTCCGGAATCAGGCAGATGTTTAGAAAGTTATATTGCTGTGACTGCTGGTGCTGGTGGTGCTGGTGGTGGTGCTGGTGGTGGTGGGGGGGGGGGGGTGTAGTGGTGGTGAGTCATGGTGATAAACTCAATTTTTGTGTTTCTGGAGACTCCGAGTGTGGTAATTTCATTTGGAATGCAGATGAATCAGTGTAGCATAGTTTAGGGGAAGTACCTGATCACTGAGTCTCATAGAGAGCTGGGTTTAATGAACTAACATTCAGACAGAACGAGAGTTCAGAACACATTAAATGAAAGGAGGAAAGTGGCCTGAATAAAAGCAGTGATGAGATAAATAGTTGAGGGTTGGTGACGAGTAAGCAATCTGGCACTGCGTTGAATAACTCAGGTAAACTATACTAAACTAACATACATTTCTCTGAATAAAATGAAACTGAACAGGACTTACGTCTCTGCATATACTGTAGGTCTGACTGTGAAAAGGTAAACGTGCTTTGCAGGCTTCAGGGCATGAATAAGTTGGGGGGGAAATAATGATAGAAGGTGTAGCATTAGAGGCAAACAATAATGTTGGCCCGAAGGGCTAACAAAACTGACAAACAATAATGAACTTCTCGAAAAAGAAATCAAAGTCAACATGAACTCAATCCAAAATCAGGATTTGGTCTAAGAAAGAGGCTATGGGCACTATTACAAACACACGCCCTACCCACGTGGACACTCTCCTCAGAGCTTATAGAACACTGGGAAAGTCTGGTAGAAATACACGCCCTACCCCCGTGGACACTCTCCTCAGAGCTTATAGAACACTGGGAAAGTCTGGTAGAAATACACGCCCTACCCCCGTGGACACTCTCCTCAGAGCTTATAGAACACTGGGAAAGTCTGGTAGAAATACACGCCCTACCCACGTGGACACTCTCCTCAGAGCTTATAGAACACTGGGAAAGTCTGGTAGAAATACACGCCCTACCCACGTGGACACTCTCCTCAGAGCTTATAGAACACTGGGAAAGTCTGGTAGAAATACACGCCCTACCCACGTGGACACTCTCCTCAGAGCTTATAGAACACTGGGAAAGTCTGGTAGAAATACACGCCCTACCCCCGTGGACACTCTCCTCAGAGCTTATAGAACACTGGGAAAGTCTGGTAGAAATACACGCCCTACCCACGTGGACACTCTCCTCAGAGCTTATAGAACACTGGGAAAGTCTGGTAGAAATACACGCCCTACCCACGTGGACACTCTCCTCAGAGCTTATAGAACACTGGGAAAGTCTGGTAGAAATACACGCCCTACCCACGTGGACACTCTCCTCAGAGCTTATAGAACACTGGGAAAGTCTGGTAGAAATACACGCCCTACCCACGTGGACACTCTCCTCAGAGCTTATAGAACACTGGGAAAGTCTGGTAGAAATACACGCCCTACCCACGTGGACACTCTCCTCAGAGCTTATAGAACACTGGGAAAGTCTGGTAGAAATACACGCCCTACCCACGTGGACACTCTCCTCAGAGCTTATAGAACACTGGGAAAGTCTGGTAGAAATACACGCCCTACCCACGTGGACACTCTCCTCAGAGCTTATAGAACACTGGGAAAGTCTGGTAGAAATACACGCCCTACCCACGTGGACACTCTCCTCGGAGCTTATAGAACACTGGGAAAGTCTGGTAGAAATACACGCCCTACCCCCGTGGACACTCTCCTCAGAGCTTATAGAACACTGGGAAAGTCTGGTAGAAATACCTTGAGCCGCTTCCCTCAACCAATAGGGGTGCACATAACTATTGAAACCTCCTTTAATGAGGAAGCTGCAGGCTATACACATTTATAGAAGCAGACTATCAAAACATAATGTAATGACAACTGGGCACTGGCTAGTAATATGGGGAATATTTAATAGTTATACCCATTTAAAACTGTTAAAATGTTGCCAGGTCACAATTTACTCAAGAGCGAGGGAGAGACGGGTTTGAATTTGAGCGTGAATGTGAACCGCAAAGCCACACCTGACATGTTGCCAGCATACCAACATCCAACAATGTCAAAGCGTATGAGGAATACCATAGGCACAGTAAGGAAGATTGACAGCATGTCAAGAACTGCAAATCTAATATGAACATAGAGTTAGCTACTCAGGATGATATATAGATGTCTTTAAGATGGCTCTTTACAGCACTGCTATAGCCCATGCAATGTTGGTAGAAACTTGAAACTTGAAAAATCTGGCTTTCGGGGATACGGTATCTTCAATCTTGCTTCCATTTCCCCTGAAAGCCAGATATGGGGGCTCCACTGCTACGTTAATTTACGTTAATTCTCTCTCTCTCAAAGGAATTGACCGGGTTTATTTAATGACAGTGCTTAATGTTGTTTCCATGGTGTCTATATCTGTGTCCTCAGTGCCCCTTGTAGGGCACTGTGCTTTAGGTAGAACACAGACATTTTAATCAACTGCCTTGCATCTCTCTCTCTCACACAAACACACAAACATGCACACAGACAATCACATAAACACACACACACACAGATACAGACATGCACATACACATTCCCTTGCAAACACCCACGTATAGACAAACACACAACACCCTCCCCCCACTCCCACCCCCATGTACACACACTTTCCTGCACATACACTCACATTCCCCCCTGTAGTGTTTGTGCCCACACACACACACACACACACACACACACACACACACACACACACACACACACACACACACACACACACACACACACACACACACACACACACACACACACACACACACACACACACACACCCACACTCCCCCACACTCCCCCACACACACTCGTTACCAGGAGCGGTTGATGGCAGTGGCAGCGGTTGATTGCATGGCAGTATGAAGGAAGAGTGTCATGCAGAGAAGGAAGAGGGCCTGTAAAGGGCCTGTAAACACAGGATTATGTATTTCTGGCCTGTTATTGGCTTTGCTGCTGGCCGCATGCTAAACAACCACGCTTTCAACTAGACTACTCCACAGGACTCTGTGTGTGTCAGGACTCTGTTATTTACATTTTGGTACAGCGAGTAGCTGACATTGATATTTGCTTTTAGCTGAGGCCCTATGGCAACCATCACTGTGTGCATATGTGTGTGTCTGTTTGTCTTCTGTCTGTCTGTCAACGTGCATGCACGTGCACGTGTATACATGAGAGATTGAAACACACTGGATGTTTGTTCTGTTCTGAGGAAGGGTGTGTGTGATATGGGGTTTAAATGAGTCGATCTCTCCCTTCGGCTATGCTCTAGTCCTATCTACTGTCTCCTTCCATAATCTGCCACAAGAAACCGATCCCTATGTCAAGGAAACCTTTATCTATAAAACAACTATGTAGCCTTGTCACTATGATCTAATTTAGGCCTTAGCAGAAAACAATTATAATGCTTTAGCACTGCAATATTCTTGTTGTCTCCAGGCTAACAGAAAAAAGACAGCGCAGAGAAAAAAATATTAAAACGAGGAACATTTGATTTGATTTCTCCAACATTGTTGACATCACAGCATTTGGAGTCCTGTACTATGGGATTATATAGTATGTTCTGCTTGGGTTATTCGCTTATGGCTACTACATGAAATATCTTTGAATTGCTGTAGTATGCAGTTTTGATGCACACACACATACATACACACACACACACCACACACACACACACACACACACACACACACACACACACACACACACACACACACACACTTGACATTCCATTATCTATAGCCCTCCTACATGAATGTATTAAAAGGTACGTATTTTCCAATTAACAACCCTCTCCCACACCCTCCTCCTCTCTCTCACGCACATCGTTACCCAGAGCTAGGGCTGGGGGCTGGTGGGCTGGGAGATGGGGCTGGCGCTGGGGGCTGATGCTTGGGGCCGGCGCTGGGGGCTGACGGTGGGGGCCGGGGGCACTGGGCTGAGAGCTGGGGGCCGGCGCTGGGGGAAGGGGCTGTGAGCTGGGGCTGGGGGCTGATGCTGGGGACTGGGGGTTGAGACAATGTCAGACTAGTAATGCAATGAGGCTAGTCTCCAGTCAAGACTGCAACTGGCTCTGCTTTGCTCTCCGCCTCTCTTTTATTCTCCTCTTCTCAAGTCTCCATTCCTCCTCTCTCCTCCTCAGTCCATTTGTGTTGGTGGAGGACAAAGGTTATAGAAATAAGAAATCAGGGACTTGAGGCAGTGCTCTCCTAGTAAGTAAACTCCACTATCATGCCAACACACACCAACACACTTGCACAAGCACATATAGATTGTAGTAGAGACACAATTTTTAACTATATTACATTTTGAGAAATACAGTACACATCACACAATTATAGCTGTGGTACACATTCACACCCACACATATTTGAACACGTACTGCATATTTCTATATAGCACTGTATGCTCTTATTCAGTCCTACATTGATAGATCAGCCAGGTCACCCGTGATACAAGTCAGTATTCGACATGTACCATGTTTGAGAAAGTCGAGAGATGATGTGGAAACCAGCAACTAGGGGCAACAGTATGCACTGTTACCTTCAAGTAGGTTTCGGTTTTACTAGGGCATTACGGACGGGGATGGTGGATGGACATAAGTCAGCATCTGCCTCTGATTCCAAAGGTTGCAAGTTCAAATCCAGTGATAGAGTGCTTAAACTGAACCTTAAACACCTCGAAATTTAACGTTTGCAACAATTTGGAAATTTGTCGTTTGAGAAACATGGATGAATGTCTAACTCTGACGTGAGACTGTGAGAGCTGGTTGGACAGATACAGCACATAAAAGGTACACATTAAGAGTGCCTCAGCCTATACATAGTAGGATTCACCTACTAACACACCCAAGCCATAAGAACATGTCAACTCCTAACATGTCAACTCCCAATAAACAGCAGAGCACAGCACTTACCGTAGCATCCAAATGCTAACACTGGC
This sequence comes from Salvelinus alpinus, assembly GCF_045679555.1. Taxonomy (NCBI): domain Eukaryota; kingdom Metazoa; phylum Chordata; class Actinopteri; order Salmoniformes; family Salmonidae; genus Salvelinus; species Salvelinus alpinus. Next base: position 39,815,018 of record NC_092097.1, read on the forward strand.
TGGCATCGGCTAAATGCTTATTCCCGATGAACAGCGCAGCAGCAAACACACATAAGCCCGCTATGACATGCCAACTCAATCAACACATATAGTATATTATAGCGTCACATGCTAGCTCTCAAGGCTAACACTAACTCCCAATGCACAGAACAGCACACACAGCACACACACTTACATAAACTAACATGGTAGTACATAGACAGCAAGAGACTTCCTTCCTCATTGAGTTAGTTGTTTGTAGTGTTAGCGACGGAGATGGTTTAATGATATAGCAGTGAATATAGAAGTGAAGAATGAGTGGTGGTTGTGGTGTGTGTGAGTAGGGGGGGGGGTGGTGTGTGTGAGTGGGGGGGGGGCGTGTGTGAGTAGGGGGGGGTGGTGTGTGTGAGTGGGGGGGGGGCGTGTGTGAGTAGGGGGTGGTGGTGTGTGTGAGTGGGGGGGGGGGGGCGTGTGTGAGTAGGGGGGGGTGGCGTGTGTGAGTAGGGGGGGGTGGCGTGTGTGAGTAGGGGGGGGTGGCGTGTGTGAGTAGGGGGTGGTGGTGTGTGTGAGTGGGGGGGGTGGCGTGTGTGAGTAGGGGGGGGTGGCGTGTGTGAGTAGGGGGTGGTGGTGTGTGAGTAGGGGGGGGGTGGCGTGTGTGAGTAGGGGGTGGTGGTGTGTGTGAGTGTGGGGGGGGGGGTGGCGTGTATGAGTAGGGGGTGGTGGTGTGTGTGACTAGGGGGGGTGGCGTGTGTGAGTAGGGGGTGGTGGCGTGTGTGAGTAGGGTGGGGGTGGCGTGTGTGAGTAGGGGGTGGTGGTGTGTGTGAGTAGGAGGGGGGGGGGCGTGTGTGAGTAGGGGGGTGGTGGTGTGTGTGAGTAGGGGGTGGTGGTGTGTGTGAGTAGGGGGGGTGGGGGTGTGTGAGTGGGAGATGGTGGCGTGTGTGAGTGGGGGTGGGGGTGTGTGTGAGTGGGGGATGGTGGCGTGTGTGAGTGGGGGATGGTGGCGTGTGTGAGTGGGGGTGGGGGTGTGTGTTAGTAGGGGGTGGAGGGGGGGGGGCGTGTGTGAGTGGGGGATGGTGGCGTGTGTGAGTGGGGGATGGTGGCGTGTATGAGTAGGGGGTGGTGGTGTGTGTGACTAGGGGGGGTGGCGTGTGTGAGTAGGGGGTGGTGGCGTGTGTGAGTAGGGTGGGGGTGGCGTGTGTGAGTAGGGGGTGGTGGTGTGTGTGAGTAGGAGGGGGGGGGGCGTGTGTGAGTAGGGGGGTGGTGGTGTGTGTGAGTAGGGGGTGGTGGTGTGTGTGAGTAGGGGGGGTGGCGTGTGTGAGTAGGGGGTGGGGGCGTGTGTGAGTGGGGGGTGGGGGTGTGTGTTAGTAGGCGGTGGGGGTGTGTGTTAGTAGGGTGTGGGGGCGTGTGTTACTAGGGGTTGATAGCGTGTGTGAGTAAAGGGGGGTGGTGTGTGTGAGTGGGGGGTGATGGCGTGTGTGAGTGGGAGGTGGTGGCGTGTGTGAGTGGGAGATGGTGGCATGTGGGGGTGGGGGTGTGTGTGAGTGGGGGATGGTGGCGTGTGTGAGTGGGGGATGGTGACGTGTGTGTTAGTAGGGGGTGGGGCGTGTGTGAGTAGGGGGGTGGTGGCGTGTGTGAGTGGGGGGGTGATGGTGTGTGTGAGTGGGGGATGGTGGCGTGTGTGAGTGGGGGATGGTGGCGTGTGTGAGTGGGGGGGGGGTGTGTGTTAGTAGGGGGTGGGGGCGTGTGTTACTAGGGGTTGATGGCGTGTGTGAGTAAGGGCGGGGGGGGCGTGTGTGAGTGGGGGGTGATGGCGTGTGTGAGTGGGAGGTGGTGGCGTGTGTGTTAGTAGGGGGTGGGGCGTGTGTGAGTAGGGGGGTGGTGGCGTGTGTGAGCAGGGGGTGGGGACGTGTTTTAATAGGGGGTGGTGGCGTGTGTGAGTAGGGGGGTGGTGGTGTGTGTGAGCATGGATGGGGGGCGTGTGTGAGTAGGGGGTGGGGGGGTGTGTTAGTAGGGGGGTGGTGGTGTGTGTGAGCAGGGGGTGGGGACGTGTTTTAATAGGGGGTGGTGGCGTGTGTGAGTAGGGGGGTGGTGGTGTGTGTGAGCATTGATGGGGGGCGTGTGTGAGTAGGGGGTGGGGGGGTGTGTTAGTAGGGGGGTGGTGGTGTGTGTGAGCAGGGGTGGGGACGTGTTTTAGTAGGGGGTGGGGGGGTGTGTTAGTAGGGGGTTGTGGCGTGTGTTAGTAGGGGGTGATGGCGTGTGTGAGTGGGGGGTGGTGGCATGTGTGTTAGTAGGGGGTGGGGCGTGTGTGAGTAGGGGGGTGGTGGCGTGTGTGAGTGGGGGGGGGGGTGTGACTGTGGGGTGGTGGCGTGTGTGAGTGTGGGGGGGGGGCGTGTGTTAGTAGGGGGTGATGGCATGTGTGAGTGGGGGGTGGGGGGGGCGTGTGTTAGTAGGGGTGTGGGGGGGTGTGTGTGAGCAGGGGGTGGGGACGTGTTTTAATAGGGGGTGGTGGCGTGTATGAGTAGGGGGGTGGTGGTGTGTGTGAGCATGGATGGGGGGCGTGTGTGAGTAGGGGGTGGGGGGGTGTGTTAGTAGGGGGGTGGTGGTGTGTGTGAGCAGGGGTGGGGACGTGTTTTAGTAGGGGGTGGGGGGGTGTGTTAGTAGGGGGTTGTGGCGTGTGTTAGTAGGGGGTGGGGGGGTGTGTGTAGTAGGGGGTGGGGGCGTGTGTTAGTAGGGGGTGATGGCGTGTGTGAGTGGGGGGTGGTGGCATGTGTGTTAGTAGGGGGTGGGGCGTGTGTGAGTAGGGGGGTGGTGGCGTGTGTGAGTGGGGGGGGTGTGACTGTGGGGTGGTGGCGTGTGTGAGTGTGGGGGGGGGGGGGCGTGTGTTAGTAGGGGGTGGGGGCGTGTGTGAGTGGGGGGTGGTGGCGTGTGTGTTAGTAGGGGGTGGTGGCGTGTGTGAGTGGGGGGGGGGGCGTGTGTTAGTAGGGGGTGGGGGCGTGTGTTAGTAGGGGGTGATGGCGTGTGTGACTGTGGGGTGGTGGCGTGTGTGAGTGGGGGGTGGGGCGTGTGTTAGTAGGGGGTGATGGCGTGTGTTAGTAGGGGGTGGGGGCGTGTGTGAGTGGGGGGTGGGGGTGTGTGTTAGTAGGGGGTGGGGGCGTGTGTTAGTAGGGGGTGGGGGCGTGTGTGAGTAGGGGGCTGGGGGGGTGTGTTAGTAGGGGGTGGTGGCGTGTGTGAGCATGGATGGGGGCGTGTGTGAGTGGGGGGGGGGGGGCGTGTGTTAGTAGGGGGTGATGGCATGTGTGAGTGGGGGGTGGGGGTGTGTGTTAGTAGGGGGTGGGGGTGTGTGTTAGTAGGGGGTGGGGGCGTGTGTTAGTAGGGGGTGGGGGCGTGTGTTAGAAGGGGGTGATGGCGTGTGTGAGTGGGGGGTGGGGGTGTGTGTTAGTAGGGGGTGGGGGCGTGTGTTAGTAGGGTGTGAGGGTGTGTGTTAGAAGGGGGTGATGGCATGTGTGAGTGGGGGGTGGGTGTGTGTGTGAGTGGGGGGGTGGTGGCGTGTGTTAGAAGGGGGTGATGGCGTGTGTGAGTGGGGGGTGGGGGCGTGTGTTAGTAGGGGGTGGGGGCGTGTGTTAGTAGGGGGTGGGGGCGTGTGTTACTAGGGGTTGATGGCGTGTGTGAGTGGGGGGTGGGGGTGTGTGTGAGTGGGGGGGTGGTGGCGTGTGTTAGAAGGGGGTGATGGCGTGTGTGAGTGGGAGGTGGGGGTGTGTGTTAGTAGGGGGTGGGGGCGTGTGTGAGTAGGAGGATGGTGGCATGTGTGAGTGGGGGGTGGGGACGTGTTTTAATAGGGGGGGGTGGCGTGTGTGAGTAGGGGGGTGGTGGTGTGTGTGAGCATGGATGGGGGGCGTGTGTGAGTAGGGGGTGGGGGGGGGTGTTAGTAGGGGGGTGGTGGTGTGTGTGAGCAGGGGGTGGGGACGTGTTTTAATAGGGGGTGGTGGCGTGTATGAGTAGGGGGGTGGTGGTGTGTGTGAGCATGGATGGGGGGCGTGTGTGAGTAGGGGGTGGGGGGGTGTGTTAGTAGGGGGGTGGTGGTGTGTGTGAGCAGGGGTGGGGACGTGTTTTAGTAGGGGGTGGGGGGGTGTGTTAGTAGGGGGTTGTGGCGTGTGTTAGTAGGGGGTGGGGGGGTGTGTTAGTAGGGGGTGGGGGCGTGTGTTAGTAGGGGGTGATGGCGTGTGTGAGTGGGGGGTGGTGGCATGTGTGTTAGTAGGGGGTGGGGCGTGTGTGAGTAGGGGGGTGGTGGCGTGTGTGAGTGGGGGGGGTGTGACTGTGGGGTGGTGGCGTGTGTGAGTGTGGGGGGGGGGGGGGGGGCGTGTGTGAGTAGGGGGTGGGGGCGTGTGTGAGTGGGGGGTGGGGGCGTGTGTGTTAGTAGGGGGTGGTGGCGTGTGTGAGTGGGGGGGGGGGGGGGGGCGTGTGTTAGTAGGGGGTGGGGGCGTGTGTTAGTAGGGGGTGATGGCGTGTGTGAGTGGGGGGTGGTGGCGTGTGTGTTAGTAGGGGGTGGGGCGTGTGTGAGTAGGGGGGTGGTGGCGTGTGTGAGTGGGGGGGTGTGTGACTGTGGGGTGGTGGCGTGTGTGAGTGGGGGGGGGGCGTGTGTTAGTAGGGGGTGATGGCGTGTGTGAGTAGGGGGTGATGGCATGTGTGAGTGGGGGGTGGGGGGGGGGCGTGTGTTAGTAGGGGGTGGGGGCGTGTGTGAGTGGGGGGGGGTGGCGTGTGTTAGTAGGGGGTGGGGGCGTGTGTGAGTAGGGGGGTGGGGGGGTGTGTTAGTAGGGGGTTGTGGCGTGTGTTAGTAGGGGGTGATGGCGTGTGTGAGTGGGGGGTGGTGGCATGTGTGTTAGTAGGGGGTGGGGCGTGTGTGAGTAGGGGGGTGGTGGCGTGTGTGACTGTGGGGTGGTGGCGTGTGTGAGTGTGGGGGGGGGGCGTGTGTTAGTAGGGGGTGATGGCATGTGTGAGTGGGGGGTGGGGGGGGCGTGTGTTAGTAGGGGGTGGGGGCGTGTGTGAGTGGGGGGGGGGGGCGTGTGTTAGTAGGGGGTGGGGGCGTGTGTGAGTACGGGGGTGGGGGGTGTGTTAGTAGGGGGTGGGGGCGTGTGTGAGTGGGGGGTGGTGGCGTGTGTGTTAGTAGGGGGTGGTGGCGTGTGTGAGTGGGGGGGGGGGGGGGCGTGTGTTAGTAGGGGGTGGGGGCGTGTGTTAGTAGGGGGTGATGGCGTGTGTGAGTGGGGGGTGGTGGCGTGTGTGTTAGTAGGGGGTGGGGCGTGTGTGAGTAGGGGGGTGGTGGCGTGTGTGAGTGGGGGGGTGTGTGACTGTGGGGTGGTGGCGTGTGTGAGTGGGGGGGGGGGGGCGTGTGTTAGTAGGGGGTGGGGGCGTGTGTTAGTAGGGGGTGATGGCGTGTGTGAGTGGGAGGTGGTGGCGTGTGTGTTAGTAGGGGGTGGGGCGTGTGTGAGTAGGGGGGTGGGGGGGTGTGTTAGTAGGGGGTGGTGGCGTGTGTGAGCATGGATGGGGGCGTGTGTGACTGTGGGGTGGTGGCGTGTGTGAGTGGGGGGGGGGGCGTGTGTTAGTAGGGGGTGATGGCGTGTGTTAGTAGGGGGTGGGGGCGTGTGTGAGTGGGGGGTGGGGGTGTGTGTTAGTAGGGGGTGGGGGCGTGTGTTAGTAGGGGGTGGGGGCGTGTGTGAGTAGAGGGCTGGGGGGGTGTGTTAGTAGGGGGTGGTGGCGTGTGTGAGCATGGATGGGGGCGTGTGTGAGTGGGGGGGGGGGGCGTGTGTTAGTAGGGGGTGATGGCATGTGTGAGTGGGGGGTGGGGGTGTGTGTTAGTAGGGGGTGGGGGTGTGTGTTAGTAGGGGGTGGGGGCGTGTGTTAGTAGGGGGTGGGGGCGTGTGTTAGAAGGGGGTGATGGCGTGTGTGAGTGGGGGGTGGGGGTGTGTGTTAGTAGGGGGTGGGGGCGTGTGTTAGTAGGGTGTGAGGGTGTGTGTTAGAAGGGGGTGATGGCATGTGTGAGTGGGGGGTGGGTGTGTGTGTGAGTGGGGGGGTGGTGGCGTGTGTTAGAAGGGGGTGATGGCGTGTGTGAGTGGGGGGTGGGGGCGTGTGTTAGTAGGGGGTGGGGGCGTGTGTTAGTAGGGGGTGGGGGCGTGTGTTACTAGGGGTTGATGGCGTGTGTGAGTGGGGGGTGGGGGTGTGTGTGAGTGGGGGGGTGGTGGCGTGTGTTAGAAGGGGGTGATGGCGTGTGTGAGTGGGAGGTGGGGGTGTGTGTTAGTAGGGGGTGGGGGCGTGTGTGAGTAGGAGGATGGTGGCATGTGTGAGTGGGGGGTGGGGACGTGTTTTAATAGGGGGGGGTGGCGTGTGTGAGTAGGGGGGTGGTGGTGTGTGTGAGCATGGATGGGGGGCGTGTGTGAGTAGGGGGTGGGGGGGTGTGTTAGTAGGGGGGTGGTGGTGTGTGTGAGCAGGGGGTGGGGACGTGTTTTAATAGGGGGTGGTGGCGTGTATGAGTAGGGGGGTGGTGGTGTGTGTGAGCATGGATGGGGGGCGTGTGTGAGTAGGGGGTGGGGGGGTGTGTTAGTAGGGGGGTGGTGGTGTGTGTGAGCAGGGGTGGGGACGTGTTTTAGTAGGGGGTGGGGGGGGGTGTTAGTAGGGGGTTGTGGCGTGTGTTAGTAGGGGGTGGGGGGGTGTGTTAGTAGGGGGTGGGGGCGTGTGTTAGTAGGGGGTGATGGCGTGTGTGAGTGGGGGGTGGTGGCATGTGTGTTAGTAGGGGGTGGGGCGTGTGTGAGTAGGGCGGTGGTGGCGTGTGTGAGTGGGGGGGGTGTGACTGTGGGGTGGTGGCGTGTGTGAGTGTGGGGGGGGGGGGGGGCGTGTGTTAGTAGGGGGTGATGGCGTGTGTGAGTGGGGGGTGGTGGCGTGTGTGTTAGTAGGGGGTGGGGCGTGTGTGAGTAGGGGGGTGGTGGCGTGTGTGAGTGGGGGGGTGTGTGACTGTGGGGTGGTGGCGTGTGTGAGTGGGGGGGGGGCGTGTGTTAGTAGGGGGTGATGGCGTGTGTGAGTAGGGGGTGATGGCATGTGTGAGTGGGGGGTGGGGGGGGGGCGTGTGTTAGTAGGGGGTGGGGGCGTGTGTGAGTGGGGGGGGGGGGGCGTGTGTTAGTAGGGGGTGGGGGCGTGTGTGAGTAGGGGGGTGGGGGGGTGTGTTAGTAGGGGGTGGTGGCGTGTGTGAGCATGGATGGGGGCGTGTGTGACTGTGGGGTGGTGGCGTGTGTGAGTGGGGTGGGGCGTGTGTTAGTAGGGGGTGGGGGCGTGTGTTAGTAGGGGGTGATGGCGTGTGTGAGTGGGGGGTGGTGGCGTGTGTGTTAGTAGGGGGTGGGGCGTGTGTGAGTAGGGGGGTGGTGGCGTGTGTGAGTGGGGGGGTGTGTGACTGTGGAGTGGTGGCGTGTGTGAGTGGGGGGGGGGGGGCGTGTGTTAGTAGGTGGTGGCGTGTGTGTTAGTAGGGGGTGGGGCATGTGTGAGTAGGGGGGTGGGGGGGTGTGTTAGTAGGGGGTGGTGGCGTGTGTGAGCATGGATGGGGGCGTGTGTGACTGTGGGGTGGTGGCGTGTGTGAGTGGGGGGTGGGGGTGTGTGTTAGTAGGGGGTGGGGGCGTGTGTGAGTAGGGGGGTGGGGGGGTGTGTTAGTAGGGGGTGGTGGCGTGTGTGAGCATGGATGGGGGCGTGTGTGAGTGGGGGGGGGGGGCGTGTGTTAGTAGGGGGTGATGGCATATGTGAGTGGGGGGTGGGGGTGTGTGTTAGTAGGGGGTGGGGGCGTGTGTTAGTAGGGGGTGGGGGCGTGTGTTAGTAGGGTGTGAGGGTGTGTGTTAGAAGGGGGTGATGGCGCGTGTGAGTGGGGGGTGGGGGTGTGTGTGAGTGGGGGGTGGGGGCGTGTGTTAGTAGGGGGTGGGGGCGTGTGTTACTAGGGGTTGATGGCATATGTGAGTGGGGGGTGGGGGTGTGTGTTAGTAGGGGGTGGGGGCGTGTGTTAGTAGGGGGTGGGAGCGTGTGTTAGTAGGGTGTGAGGGTGTGTGTTAGAAGGGGGTGATGGCGTGTGTGTTAGTAGGGGGTGGGGCGTGTGTGAGTAGGGGGGTGGTGGCGTGTGTGAGCAGGGGGTGGGGACGTGTTTTAATAGGGGGTGGTGGCGTGTGTGAGTAGGGGGGTGGTGGTGTGTGTGAGCATGGATGGGGGGCGTGTGTGAGTAGGGGGTGGGGGGGTGTGTTAGTAGGGGGGTGATGGTGTGTGTGAGCAGGGGGTGGGGACGTGTTTTAATAGGGGGTGGTGGCGTGTGTGAGTAGGGGGGTGGTGGTGTGTGTGAGCATGGATGGGGGGCGTGTGTGAGTAGGGGGTGGGGGGGTGTGTTAGTAGGGGGGTGGTGGTGTGTGTGAGCAGGGGTGGGGACGTGTTTTAGTAGGGGGTGGGGGGGTGTGTTAGTAGGGGGTTGTGGCGTGTGTTAGTAGGGGGTGATGGCGTGTGTGAGTGGGGGGTGGTGGCATGTGTGTTAGTAGGGGGTGGGGCGTGTGTGAGTAGGGGGGTGGTGGCGTGTGTGAGTGGGGGGGGGGGGGGGGGGGGGTGAGTGTGGGGGGGGGGCGTGTGTTAGTAGGGGGTGATGGCATGTGTGAGTGGGGGGTGGGGGGGGCGTGTGTTAGTAGGGGGTGGGGGCGTGTGTGAGTGGGGGGGGGGCGTGTGTTAGTAGGGGGTGGGGGCGTGTGTGAGTACGGGGGTGGGGGGGTGTGTTAGTAGGGGGTGGGGGCGTGTGTGAGTGGGGGGTGGTGGCGTGTGTGTTAGTAGGGGGTGGTGGCGTGTGTGAGTGGGGGGGGGGGGGGGGGGGCGTGTGTTAGTAGGGGGTGGGGGCGTGTGTTAGTAGGGGGTGATGGCGTGTGTGAGTGGGGGGTGGTGGCGTGTGTGTTAGTAGGGGGTGGGGCGTGTGTGAGTAGGGGGGTGGTGGCGTGTGTGAGTGGGGGGGTGTGTGACTGTGGGGTGGTGTGAGTGGGGGGTGGGGGTGTGTGTTAGTAGGGGGTGGGGGCGTGTGTTAGTAGGGGGTGGGAGCGTGTGTTAGTAGGGTGTGAGGGTGTGTGTTAGAAGGGGGTGATGGCGTGTGTGTTAGTAGGGGGTGGGGCGTGTGTGAGTAGGGGGGTGGTGGCGTGTGTGAGCAGGGGGTGGGGACGTGTTTTAATAGGGGGTGGTGGCGTGTGTGAGTAGGGGGGTGGTGGTGTGTGTGAGCATGGATGGGGGGCGTGTGTGAGTAGGGGGTGGGGGGGTGTGTTAGTAGGGGGGTGGTGGTGTGTGTGAGCAGGGGGTGGGGACGTCTTTTAATAGGGGGTGGTGGCGTGTGTGAGTAGGGGGGTGGTGGTGTGTGTGAGCATGGATGGGGGGCGTGTGTGAGTAGGGGGTGGGGGGGTGTGTTAGTAGGGGGGTGGTGGTGTGTGTGAGCAGGGGTGGGGACGTGTTTTAGTAGGGGGTGGGGGGGTGTGTTAGTAGGGGGTTGTGGCGTGTGTTAGTAGGGGGTGATGGCGTGTGTGAGTGGGGGGTGGTGGCATGTGTGTTAGTAGGGGGTGGGGCGTGTGTGAGTAGGGGGGTGGTGGCGTGTGTGAGTGGGGGGGGGGGGGGGGAGTGTGTGGGGGGGGGGGGCGTGTGTTAGTAGGGGGTGATGGCATGTGTGAGTGGGGGGTGGGGGGGGCGTGTGTTAGTAGGGGGTGGGGGCGTGTGTGAGTGGGGGGGGGGGGCGTGTGTTAGTAGGGGGTGGGGGCGTGTGTGAGTACGGGGGTGGGGGGGTGTGTTAGTAGGGGGTGGGGGCGTGTGTGAGTGGGGGGTGGTGGCGTGTGTGTTAGTAGGGGGTGGTGGCGTGTGTGAGTGGGGGGGGGGGGGGGGCGTGTGTTAGTAGGGGGTGGGGGCGTGTGTTAGTAGGGGGTGATGGCGTGTGTGAGTGGGGGGTGGTGGCGTGTGTGTTAGTAGGGGGTGGGGCGTGTGTGAGTAGGGGGGTGGTGGCGTGTGTGAGTGGGGGGGTGTGTGACTGTGGGGTGGTGGCGTGTGTGAGTGGGGGGGGGGGGGGCGTGTGTTAGTAGGGGGTGGGGGCGTGTGTTAGTAGGGGGTGATGGCGTGTGTGAGTGGGAGGTGGTGGCGTGTGTGTTAGTAGGGGGTGGGGCGTGTGTGAGTAGGGGGGTGGTGGCGTGTGTGAGTGGGGGGGTGTGTGACTGTGGGGTGGTGTGAGTGGGGGGTGGGGGTGTGTGTTAGTAGGGGGTGGGGGCGTGTGTTAGTAGGGGGTGGGAGCGTGTGTTAGTAGGGTGTGAGGGTGTGTGTTAGAAGGGGGTGATGGCGTGTGTGTTAGTAGGGGGTGGGGCGTGTGTGAGTAGGGGGGTGGTGGCGTGTGTGAGCAGGGGGTGGGGACGTGTTTTAATAGGGGGTGGTGGCGTGTGTGAGTAGGGGGGTGGTGGTGTGTGTGAGCATGGATGGGGGGCGTGTGTGAGTAGGGGGTGGGGGGGTGTGTTAGTAGGGGGGTGGTGGTGTGTGTGAGCAGGGGGTGGGGACGTGTTTTAATAGGGGGTGGTGGCGTGTGTGAGTAGGGGGGTGGTGGTGTGTGTGAGCATGGATGGGGGGCGTGTGTGAGTAGGGGGTGGGGGGGTGTGTTAGTAGGGGGGTGGTGGTGTGTGTGAGCAGGGGTGGGGACGTGTTTTAGTAGGGGGTGGGGGGGTGTGTTAGTAGGGGGTTGTGGCGTGTGTTAGTAGGGGGTGATGGCGTGTGTGAGTGGGGGGTGGTGGCATGTGTGTTAGTAGGGGGTGGGGCGTGTGTGAGTAGGGGGGTGGTGGCGTGTGTGAGTGGGGGGGGGGGGGGAGTGTGGGGGGGGGGGGGGGGGCGTGTGTTAGTAGGGGGTGATGGCATGTGTGAGTGGGGGGTGGGGGGGGCGTGTGTTAGTAGGGGGTGGGGGCGTGTGTGAGTGGGGGGGGGGGGCGTGTGTTAGTAGGGGGTGGGGGCGTGTGTGAGTACGGGGGTGGGGGGGTGTGTTAGTAGGGGGTGGGGGCGTGTGTGAGTGGGGGGTGGTGGCGTGTGTGTTAGTAGGGGGTGGTGGCGTGTGTGAGTGGGGGGGGGGGGGGGCGTGTGTTAGTAGGGGGTGGGGGCGTGTGTTAGTAGGGGGTGATGGCGTGTGTGAGTGGGGGGTGGTGGCGTGTGTGTTAGTAGGGGGTGGGGCGTGTGTGAGTAGGGGGGTGGTGGCGTGTGTGAGTGGGGGGGTGTGTGACTGTGGGGTGGTGGCGTGTGTGAGTGGGGGGGGGGGGGGCGTGTGTTAGTAGGGGGTGGGGGCGTGTGTTAGTAGGGGGTGATGGCGTGTGTGAGTGGGAGGTGGTGGCGTGTGTGTTAGTAGGGGGTGGGGCGTGTGTGAGTAGGGGGGTGGGGGGGTGTGTTAGTAGGGGGTGGTGGCGTGTGTGAGCATGGATGGGGGCGTGTGTGACTGTGGGGTGGTGGCGTGTGTGAGTGGGGGGGGGGGGCGTGTGTTAGTAGGGGGTGATGGCGTGTGTTAGTAGGGGGTGGGGGCGTGTGTGAGTGGGGGGTGGGGGTGTGTGTTAGTAGGGGATGGGGGCGTGTGTTAGTAGGGGGTGGGGGCGTGTGTGAGTAGGGGGCTGGGGGGGTGTGTTAGTAGGGGGTGGTGGCGTGTGTGAGCATGGATGGGGGCGTGTGTGAGTGGGGGGGGGGGGCGTGTGTTAGTAGGGGGTGATGGCATGTGTGAGTGGGGGGTGGGGGTGTGTGTTAGTAGGGTGTGGGGGTTTGTGTTAGTAGGGGGTGGGGGCGTGTGTTAGTAGGGGGTGGGGGCGTGTGTTAGAAGGGGGTGATGGCGTGTGTGAGTGGGGGGTGGGGGTGTGTGTTAGTAGGGGGTGGGGGCGTGTGTTAGTAGGGTGTGAGGGTGTGTGTTAGAAGGGGGTGATGGCATGTGTGAGTGGGGGGTGGGGGTGTGTGTGAGTGGGGGGGTGGTGGCGTGTGTTAGAAGGGGGTGATGGCGTGTGTGAGTGGGGGGTGGGGGCGTGTGTTAGTAGGGGGTGGGGGCGTGTGTTAGTAGGGGGTGGGGGCGTGTGTTACTAGGGGTTGATGGCGTGTGTGAGTGGGGGGTGGGGGTGTGTGTGAGTGGGGGGGTGGTGGCGTGTGTTAGAAGGGGGTGATGGCGTGTGTGAGTGGGAGGTGGGGGTGTGTGTTAGTAGGGGGTGGGGGCGTGTGTGAGTAGGAGGATGGTGGCATGTGTGAGTGGGGGGTGGGGACGTGTTTTAATAGGGGGTGGTGGCGTGTGTGAGTAGGGGGGTGGTGGTGTGTGTGAGCATGGATGGGGGGCGTGTGTGAGTAGGGGGTGGGGGGGTGTGTTAGTAGGGGGGTGGTGGTGTGTGTGAGCAGGGGGTGGGGACGTGTTTTAATAGGGGGTGGTGGCGTGTATGAGTAGGGGGGTGGTGGTGTGTGTGAGCATGGATGGGGGGCGTGTGTGAGTAGGGGGTGGGGGGGTGTGTTAGTAGGGGGGTGGTGGTGTGTGTGAGCAGGGGTGGGGACGTGTTTTAGTAGGGGGTGGGGGGGTGTGTTAGTAGGGGGTGATGGCGTGTGTGAGTGGGGGGTGGTGGCATGTGTGTTAGTAGGGGGTGGTGGCGTGTGTGAGTGGGGGGTGGTGGCGTGTGTGTTAGTAGGGGGTGGTGGCGTGTGTGAGTGGGGGGAGGGGGGGGGCGTGTGTTAGTAGGGGGTGGGGGCGTGTGTTAGTAGGGGGTGATGGCGTGTGTGAGTGGGGGGTGGTGGCATGTGTGTTAGTAGGGGGTGGTGGCGTGTGTGAGTGGGGGGTGGTGGCGTGTGTGTTAGTAGGGGGTGGTGGCGTGTGTGAGTGGGGGGGGGGGGGGGCGTGTGTTAGTAGGGGGTGGGGGCGTGTGTTAGTAGGGGGTGATGGCGTGTGTGAGTGGGGGGTGGTGGCGTGTGTGTTAGTAGGGGGTGGTGGCGTGTGTGAGTGGGGGGGTGTGTGACTGTGGGGTGGTGGCGTGTGTGAGTGGGGGGGGGGCGTGTGTTAGTAGGGGGTGATGGCGTGTGTGAGTAGGGGGTGATGGCATGTGTGAGTGGGGGGTGGGGGGGGGCGTGTGTTAGTAGGGGGTGGGGGCGTGTGTGAGTGGGGGGGTGGTGGCGTGTGTGTTAGTAGGGGGTGGTGGCGTGTGTGAGTGGGGGGGCGTGTGTTAGTAGGGGGTGGGGGCGTGTGTTAGTAGGGGGTGATGGCGTGTGTGAGTGGGGGGTGGTGGCGTGTGTGTTAGTAGGGGGTGGGGCGTGTGTGAGTAGGGGGGTGGTGGCGTGTGTGAGTGGGGGGGTGTGTGACTGTGGGGTGGTGGCGTGTGTGAGTGGGGGGGGGGGCGTGTGTTAGTAGGGGGTGATGGCGTGTGTGAGTAGGGGGTGATGGCATGTGTGAGTGGGGGGTGGGGGGGGGCGTGTGTTAGTAGGGGGTGGGGGCGTGTGTGAGTGGGGGGGGGGGGGGGGCGTGTGTTAGTAGGGGGTGGGGGCGTGTGTGAGTAGGGGGGTGGGGGGGTGTGTTAGTAGGGGGTGGTGGCGTGTGTGAGCATGGATGGGGGCGTGTGTGACTGTGGGGTGGTGGCGTGTGTGAGTGGGGGGGGGGCGTGTGTTAGTAGGGGGTGGGGGCGTGTGTTAGTAGGGGGTGATGGCGTGTGTGAGTGGGGGGTGATGGCGTGTGTGTTAGTAGGGGGTGGGGCGTGTGTGAGTAGGGGGGTGGTGGCGTGTGTGAGTGGGGGGGTGTGTGACTGTGGAGTGGTGGCGTGTGTGAGTGGGGGGGGGGGGGCGTGTGTTAGTAGGTGGTGGCGTGTGTGTTAGTAGGGGGTGGGGCATGTGTGAGTAGGGGGGTGGGGGGGTGTGTTAGTAGGGGGTGGTGGCGTGTGTGAGCATGGATGGGGGCGTGTGTGACTGTGGGGTGGTGGCGTGTGTGAGTGGGGGGGGTGGGGCGTGTGTTAGTAGGGGGTGATGGCGTGTGTGAGTGGGGGGTGGGGGTGTGTGTTAGTAGGGGGTGGGGGCGTGTGTGAGTAGGGGGCTGGGGGGGTGTGTTAGTAGGGGGTGGTGGCGTGTGTGAGCATGGATGGGGGCGTGTGTGAGTGGGGGGGGGGGCGTGTGTTAGTAGGGGGTGATGGCATATGTGAGTGGGGGGTGGGGGTGTGTGTTAGTAGGGGGTGGGGGCGTGTGTTAGTAGGGGGTGGGGGCGTGTGTTAGTAGGGTGTGAGGGTGTGTGTTAGAAGGGGGTGATGGCGTGTGTGAGTGGGGGTGGGGGTGTGTGTGAGTGGGGGGTGGGGGCGTGTGTTAGTAGGGGGTGGGGGCGTATGTTACTAGGGGTTGATGGCATATGTGAGTGGGGGGTGGGGGTGTGTGTTAGTAGGGGGTGGGGGCGTGTGTTAGTAGGGGGTGGGAGCGTGTGTTAGTAGGGTGTGAGGCTGTGTGTTAGAAGGGGGTGATGGCGTGTGTGAGTGGGGGGTGGGGGTGTGTGTGAGTGGGGGGTGGGGGCATGTTTGAGTGGGAGGTGGGGGTGTGTGTTAGTAGGGGGTGGGGGTGTGTGTGAGTAGGGGGTGGGAGCGTGTGTGAGTGGGCGGTGGTGGTGTGTGTTAGTAGGGTGTGGGGGTGTGTGTTAGTAGGGGGTGATGGTGTGTTCTGAGTAGGTGGGTGATGCCGTGTGTGAGTGGGGGGTGGGGGTGTGTGTTAGTAGGGGGTGGGGGCGTGTGTTAGTAGGGGGTGGGGGCGTGTGTTAGTAGGGGGTGGGGGCGTGTGTTAGTAGGGGGATGGTGGCGTGTGTGAGTGGGGGGTGGTGACGTGTGTGAGTGGGGGGTGGTGACGTGTGTGAGCATGGATGGGGGCGTGTGTGAGTGGGGGATGGTGGCGTATGTGACTGTGGGGTGGTGGCGTGTGTGAGTGGGGGATGGTGGTGTGTGTGAGTGGGAGGTGGGGGTGTGTGTTAGTAGGGGGTGGGGGCGTGTGTTAGTAGGGGGATGGTGGCGTGTGTGAGTGGGGGGTGGTGACGTGTGTGAGTGGGGGGTGGTGGCGTGTGTGAGTGGGGGATGGTGGTGTGTGTGAGTGGGAGGTGGGGGTGTGTGTTAGTAGGGGGTGGGGCGTGTGTTAGTAGGGGGTGGGGGCGTGTGTGAGTGGGGGGTGGGGGTGTGTGTTAGTAGGGGGTGGGGCGTGTGTGAGTAGGGGGATGGTGGCGTGTGTGAGTGGGGGGTGGTGACGTGTGTGAGCATGGATGGGGGCGTGTGTGAGTGGGGGATGGTGGCGTATGTGACTGTGGGGTGGTGGCGTGTGTGAGTGGGGGATGGTGGTGTGTGTGACTGTGGGGTGGTGGCGTGTGTGAGTGGGGGGGTGGCGTGTGTGAGTAGAGGGTGGTGGCGTGTGTGAGTAGGGGGTGGTGGCGTGTGTGAGTAGGGGGTGATGGCGTGTGTGAGTGGGGGGTGGGGGTGTGTGTTAGTAGGGGGTGGGGGCGTGTGTGAGTGGGGGGTGGGGGCGTGTGTGAGTAGGGGGTGGTATGCGTGTGTGAGTGGGGGGGTGGCGTGTGTGAGTAGGGGGTGGTGGCATGTGTGAGTAGGGGGTGATGGCGCGTGTGAATGGGGGGGTTGGTGCGTGTGTGAGCGAGGGGGTGGGTGCGTGTGTGAGTGAGTGGGGTGGTGGAGGCGTGTTTGAGTATGGATGGGGGCGTGTGATTGGGGGGTGGGGACGTGTGTGAGTGTGGATGGGGGCGTGTGTGATTGGGGGGTGGGGGCGTGTGAGTGGAGGGGTGGGGGCATGTTTGAGTAGGTGGTGGGGGCATGTGTGAGTAGGGGGTGCATGTGTTAGTGGGGGGGGGGGCATGTGTGAGTTGGGGGTGGAGGTGGGTGTGAGTGGGGGTGAGGGGTGGGGGCGTGTGTAAGCATGGATGGGGCGTGTGTGCGTGGATGGGGTTTGGGGTGGAGGCGTGTGTGAGTAGGGGGTGGGGGCGTGTGTGAGTGTGGGGATGTGATGCGTGAATAACAGAGGAGATCCTCTCTCTGCGTCCCTACACACAATCACACACAGACACACACACTGACACCAACGACAGTATGCTGGGATGGTGTGTTTTTTAGCCTGTGAGTTGTGATTGTGAGTGTGTTAGCTGTGTGCAAGCTTTGAGCAGTGTGTTACCGTTCTTTATTGGCAGTGGTCTTAGTGTATTAGCTTTGAGCAGTGAGCACCCAGTGAGCGGTGCGTTGTAGGATTTTGTAGATGTTTGAAGTGAGCGATGAGGCGCAGTGGCACAGCTGTGGTTTGAATGCTAATGTTGCGGCAGGCAGAGCTAGGCTAGCTGGTTGAACGTGGGACAGGATGGGAAAAGGCCAGATCCTGCCTACGCTAGACCTCATACTCCAGAGATGCTGCTCAGCCAATCACAGCCCACCATAGCTTGTACTCTCCTCTCAGAGAACACACTAGTTTACATGGTGTAATAAAACATGTATTTGATTTATTCAGAGAGAGATAATGTCAATGATGGTGTCCATGTGTGAGGCTTGGTGAGTTGATGTTTGGATGGAGATGAAGACTGTGTGTTATGCTGGGTGGTGAGGTAAGGAGAGTTGATGTTTGGATGGAGATGAAGACTGTGTGTTATGCTAGGTGGTGAGGTAAGGAGAATTGGGGTTGTATGGATGTTTGTAGCATTATTTTAAGCACAATTTGTATTTGCCTAGTATTTATCAAGAAATTATGTGGATGTCTTGTCTTGTCCTTCTATTCAACAACATTACTGGACAGCATAGCATCTAGGAGCTGCAGGGTCTGGAGAGTCTCATACAAAGACATGGATATTACCAACCCAAGGAAAACACGCACACACAGATGAGTCACTGTCCTCTGAAACAAACACACACACACACATATATGCAAACACATTGCAATCATTCACCTATGACAACACAAACACACAGACACACTTGCTTCAATCTTATGTCATTTTACACACATATAGTCCCAATACTTCCTGCCTTCCAGACTGCCGCTAGCCAATAATCAAATCAATATGCAATTCTGGAATGGTATTGTGTGTGTGTGTGTGTGTGTGTGTGTGTGTGTGTGTGTGTGTGTGTGTGTGTGTGTGTGTGTGTGTGTGTGTGTGTGTGTGTGTGTGTGTGTGTGTGTGTGTGTGTGTGTGTGTGTGTGTGCGAGCGAGCGAGAAACGGAGAGAGGGAGATCGAGAGTGACAAAGAGAGAGAGAGAGAGAGAGAGAGAGAGAGAGAGAGAGAGAGAGAGAGAGAGAGAGAGAGAGAGAGAGAGAGAGAGAGAGAGAGAGAGAGAGAGAGAGAGAGAGAGAGAGAGAGTTTTTCTTTATTTTTACTATTCTTTACATTGTAGAATAATAGTGAAGACATCAAAACTATGAAATAACACACATAGAATCATGTAGTAACCAAAAACGTATTAAACAAATCAAAATATGTTTTATATTTGAGATTCTTCCAAGTAGCCACCCTTTGCTTTGATGACAGCTTTGCACACTCTTGGCATACCCTCTGTAGTGCCTTGCGGTCGGAGGACGAGCAGTTCCCATACCAGGCAGTGATGCAACCTGTCAGGATGCTCTCAATGGTGTAGCTGTAAAATCTTTTGGGATCTGAGGACCCATGCCAAATCTTTTCAGTCTCCTGAGGGGGAAAATGTTTTGTCGTGCCCTCTTCACGACTGTCTTGGTGTGCTTGGACCATGTAAGTTTGTTGTTGATGTGGACGCCAAGGAACTTGAAGCTCTCAACCTGCTCCACTACAGCCCCGTCGATGAGAATGGGGGCGTGCTCGGTCCTCTTTTTCTTGTAGTCCACAATCATCTCCTTTGTCTTGATCACATTGAGGGAGAGGTTGTTGTCCTTGCACCACATGGTAATGTCTCTGACCTCCTCCCTATAGGCTGTCCTATTGTTGTCGGTGATCACTGTTGTGTCATCAGCAAACTTAATGATGGTGTTGGAATTGTGCCTGGCCATGCAGTCATGAGTGAACTGGGAGTACAGGAGGACAGAGCATGCACCACTGAGGGGCCCCCGTGTTGAGGATCAGAGTGGAGGATGTGTTGTTACCTACCCTTACCACCTTGGGGCGGCCCGTCAGGAAGTCCAGGATCCAGTTGCAGAGGGAGCTGTTTAGTCCCAGGGTCCTTAGCTTTATGAGTTCATAAACCATGTGCCAGAGAATCGGTACATCAAAAATGTCTTCCCAACTATTTTTGCAATCTATTTGGCACAACTGTCTATTTTTTGGTCCTTAAATGAAACTGGTGTACCTTTTTTATTTATCACTATTTTCTTTAGTCAAATATGGTTTTTAATGCAGGGCCGACAGACAAGTTCCTTAATTTCTCCCCCTTCCACTTGCCTCTTCCTTTTTTGCGGTAATGCTGCATTTCCATATTTTGGGGGGGGTTAGCTGCATGTATGACATAACTCCACCAGTGCCTCTTTGCTTGACATCATGGGGAAATCTAAATAAATCAGCCAAGACCTCAGGAAGTCTGGTTCATCCTTGGGAGCAATTTCCAAACGCCTGAAGGTACCACGTTCATCTGTACAAACAATAGTATGCAAGTATAAACACCATGGGACCACGCAGCCATCATACCGCTCAGGAAGGAGACGCGTTCTGTCTCCTAGAGATTAACGTACTTTGGTGCGAAAAGTGCAAATCAATTCCAGAACAACAGCAAAGGACCTTGTGAAGATGCTGGAGGAAACAAGTACAAAAGTACCTATTTCCACAGTCAAACGAGTCCTATATCGACATAACCTGAAAGGAAGGAAGCCACTGCTCCAAAACCACCATTAAAACTTCTTGTCAATAGGGGGGCGCTGTTTTCACTTTGGAAAATATTGTGCCCAAATGAAACGGCCTCGTACTCTTTCTAGATCATACAATATGCATATTATTATTACTATTGGATATAAAACACTCTCAAGTTTCTAAAACTGTTTGAATTATATCTGTGAGTAAAACGGAACTCATTTTGCAGCAAACTTCCATACAGGATGTGAAAAATCTGAAAACGAGGCTCTGTTTCAGGGCCTGCCTATTCAACTGGCTTTTATTTATCGATATGCATGCACTTCATACGCCTTCCACTAGATGTCAACAGGCAGTGGAAGGTGGAATGGGGTGTCTAGCTTGATCTGAGGCCGAACAAGAGCTTTTGGAGTGACAGGTCTGGAATTTTCTTTGTCTTCCAAGGCGCGCGGCGGAGCTCGACATTGTGTTCTGAAAAGCGTTCGGTTTACACGCCGAATATGTCCGGCTCTGATTTTATTTGATACATATGAGAAATAACATCATAAAGTAGGTTTTTTCAACCGAGTTTCATCAGTTTATTCAACGTTTATTGGGACTTTTGGAGTTTTCCGTTCTCAAGAGAGGATGGGAATGTTAGCACCCTTGGCTAGCATTGTTGCGCAAATTCGACAGAAGAAATGGACATTCTAAAACCAAACAACGATTTATTCTGGACCAAGGACTCCTTGTACAACATTCTGATGGAAGCTCAGCAAAAGTAAGAAAACATTTATGATGTTATTTCATATTTCTGTGTAAAATGTTGAGTCCTATTCTCCGCCGTTTTGGTGAGCGCTGTCTCGCAATAACGCAAGCTGTATGTTATGGTAAAGTTATTTTTAAAAATCTAACACAGCGGTTGCATTAAGAACCAGTGTATCTTTCATTTGCCATACTACAAGTATTTTTATGTAAAGTTTATGATGAGTTCTTTGGTCAGATTAGGTGAGTGTCCAAAATATCTCTGGAGATTCTGGTGAATCGATGCTACGTATTCACAATGTATAATCAGGATTTGTAGCTCTAAATATGCACATTTTCGAACAAAACATAATTGTATTGTATAACATGATGTTATAAGACTGTCATCTGATGAATTTGTTCAAGGTTAGTGATGAATTTTATCTCTATTTTGTCGGTTTTGTGCAAGCTATTTTTTGCGGGGAGTAAATTGCGTTGTGTGTTTGGCTACTGTAGTGAGCTAATAGAAATATATATTGTGTTTTCGCTGTAAAACACTTAAAAATCGGAAATATTGGCTGGATTCACAAGATGTTTATCTTTCATTTGCTGTACACCATGTATTTTTCATAAATGTTTTATGATGAGTATTTATGTATTTCACGTTGCTCTCTGTAATTATTCTGGCTGCTTTGGTGCTATTTGTGATTGTGGCTGCAATGTAAAACTATGATTTATACCTCAAATATGCACATTTTCAAACAAAACATAAATGTATTGTTTAACATGTTATAAGACTGTCATCTGATGAAGTTGTTTCTTGGTTAGTGACTAATTTTATCTCTATTTTGTCGGTTTTGTGAAAGCTACCTATGCGGTGGAAACATGGTGAAAATATGCGGTTGGGTGTTTGGCTATTGTGGTTAGCTAATAGAAATACATATTGTGTTTTCGCTGTAAAACATTTTAAAAATCAGAATGATGGCTGGATTCACAAGATGTTTATCTTTCATTTGCTGTATTGGACTTGTGATTTCATGAAAATTATATTATATGATATCCCTATCCCGTTAGGCTAGGCTATGCTAGTCAGCTTTTTTGATGAGGAGGATCCCGGATCCGGGATGCGTATTAAGTAAAGGTTAAAAAGCCAGACTACGATTTGCAACTGCACATGGGGACAAAGATCGTACTTTTTGGAGAAATGTCCTCTGGTCTGATGAAACAAAAATATAACGATTTGGTTATAATGACCATCATTATGTTTGGAGGAAAAATGGGGAGGCTTGCAAGCCGAAGAACACCATCCCAACCGTGAAGAACGGGGGTGGCAGCATCATGTTGTGGGGGTGCTTTGCTGCAGGAGGGACTGGTGTACTTCACCAAATAGATGGCAATCTGAGGAGAGAAAATTATGTGGATATATTGAAGCAACATCTCAAGACATCAGTCAGGAAGTTAAAGCTTGGTCGCAAATGGGTCTTCCAAGTGGACAATGACCCCAAGCATACTTCCAAAGTTGTGGCAAAATGGCTTAAGGACAACAAAGTCAAGGTATTGGAGTGGCCGTCACAAATCCCATAGAAAAATTGTGGGCAGAACTGAAAAAGCGTGTGCGAGCAAGGAGGCCTACAAACCTGACTCAGTTACACCATTTCTGTCAGGAGGAATGGGCCAAAATTCACCCAATTTATTGTGGGACGCTTGTGGAAGGCTACCCAAAACGTTTGACTCAAGTTAAACAATTTAAAGGCAATGCTACCAAATGCTAATTGAGTGTATGTAAACTTCTGACCCACTGGGAATGTGATGAAAGAAATAAAAGCTGAAATAAATCATTCTCTCTTCTATTAATCTGACATTTCACATTCTGACCTAATACAGTGATTTTTTACTGGGATTAAATGTCAGGAATTGTGAAAAACTGAGTTTAAATATATTTGTCTAAGGTGTATGTAAACTTCAGACTTCAACTGTATATATATATTATTTTTTTCCTCAGAAAATATAGCGTTTATATTTCAATTAGTATATTTGAGTTACCCATAATATTTTATGCTCTTTGTTCTTACTAACAATCTTACTAATCTGCTAGAGAACCAGTGTGGATTTAAGTAAAGCTTGTGTATGACTAGACAACCAGTTTGGATTTAAGTAAAGCTTGTGTATGACTAGACAACCAGTTTGGATTTAAGTAAAGCTTGTGTATGACTAGACAACCAGTTTGGATTTAAGTAAAGCTTGTGTATGACTAGACAACCAGTTTGGATTTAAGTAAAGCTTGTGTATGACTAGAGAACCAGTTTGGATTTAAGTAAAGCTTGTGTATGACTAAAGCCTTGATGTGAGACGTCGAATGCTTTAATATTTCATCATTTCTGCGCTCCGAATTCATAATTATTATATAAATAGGCCTGTTAAATTTTGTCTGGCTTGCAATTCCAAATAAAATGGAATACTTTTTTCTCATATAATTATGTATAGGCAAGGCCACAAGCAAATAGGTGAAATGGGATATGACTAAAGAGATAAACAGGGTGATTTTTCCACAAATAGAGAGTTATTTACCTTTCCATCATAGAAAGATCTTGTCTATTTTTGCTAATTTACTATTCAAATGTATCGTTGTGAGATAATTTCTTTCTTTTGGGATATGAATACCGAGTATGTCCAATTCCTTGTCAGACCATTTTATTGTTAAACAACACGGTAATGTAAAAGTAACCTTTTTTTACTGATCCATACGTAATGTTTTATCATATCATAATTTGGTTGTAATCCTGAGAGGTTATTTGTATTTATAATTTTTATTTTAGCAGATAAATTGACTGAGAACACATTCTCATTTATAGCAATGACCTGGGGAATAGTTACAGGAGAGAGGAGAGGAGATGAATGAACCAATTGGAGGCTAAAGATGATTAGGTGCCAAAATGGTATTAGGGCCAGATTAGGAATTTAGCCAGGACACCTGTTGTCATTATCGTTCTCAATGTGTATTTATTCCTTGTGATATTATTTCTCTATTATTTCTCTTTTTTCTCTCTCTGCATTGTTGGGAAGGGCCAGTGAGTAAGCATCTCACTGTTAGTCTACACCTGTTGTTAACGAAGCACATGAAAAAGTAAAAATACAATTTGATTTTTAGGAAAAATCTCACCCGTTGAGCTTGACAGCTTGAGCTTCCGCACACACACATAACTCATGCTCTCTCTCTCTGTTTTTCTCTCTCTCTCTCTCTCACACACACACACACACACACACACACACACACACACACACACACACACACACACACACACACACACACACACACACACACACACACACACACACACACACACACACACACACACACACACACACACACACACACACACACACACACACACACACCTCATGCTCTCTCTCTCTCTATTTTTCTCTCTCACTCTCACTCACACACACACACACACACACACACACACACACACACACACACACACACACACACACACACACACACACACACACACACACACACACACACACACACACACACACACACACACACACACACACACACAGAGTCATGGGGGAGTGATGCAGGAGCTGTTGATCAGGTGTTAGTGGCACGACGTTGGGGTCTAGT